>NW_028281276.1:132500-205000 GCF_059751285.1 Brachycentrus maculatus | reverse complement strand
CCAGTTTGAAAGTTTAATTAAAAGCTTGTTGCATCATGAGAGCTTTCAGTGAAATGTAGTTCAAAAGGCGAATTTAACATATCAAAATAGAATTGTAAAATTAATAAATTGCCAGGTTGTTCCTGTTTAATTTAATTCATATGATCTCATCGTGTCGAAAATTTTCATACATTGATTTAACTGTTTCGTTAATTAAAATGGCATTGTAAGTGGATTAAAAAATATTAATCTGGCATGCAATTTACGAATTTATTTTTATAAATTGTATTCGAATGGTTTTTATTAATTTATTTTAAATTTAAACATACACATACTAAAAAAAAATATTAAAATTAAAATAAACATCAGTTATTTCTATATTTAACTAAAAAAATGCGATCTTAGAGAATCTTAGAGATCTTATCTAACTAACTAACTAACTAACCATCATGTCGCTTCCCCGCAGGGGTAGGCAGAGAGAATAGAGCGCCACACCACTCTGTCCTTGCAAACATTCTTCGCCTCTTCCACCTCATACATACCCGCCGATTGTTACGACTCCTAACCTGACCCCTTTAAGTATTTGGGATACCTGATCGGGCCATGTTTTTTTGGTCTTTCTCTTATCTTCTTCTTATCCAGATTACGAATTTATTTTTATAAATTGTACTCAAATAATTTTTATGAATTTATTTTTATAAATTGTACTCAAATAATTTTTATGAATTTATTTTCAATTTAAACATACACCTTCTAAAAAAGTTTAAAGTTAAAATTAACATCCTTTGTTCCTATATTTAACTGGAAAAATGCGACTATAGAGAAAGAGAGAATTATAAAAAAGTATTTAAAGGTATTTTTTTTAAATTAGATATTTAAGTTTCGTAAGTCTCTTTTACAAAATAATTGTCTCATTAGTCTCTAAATCTGAGTGTCATTTGTAAAATAAAATAAAATAGAATATCAGTTTTCAGTAAGGTATTTAGAAATATTCGAGGCAAAAATTTATGCTGATGGCACTTTGGATTTTTATTAAAAATTAAATTTAAGCTGAAAGTCAAAAAAAATCTTGAAGTATTTTTTTTTTAACTTAATTACAATTAATCATAAACCTTTAAGACATTTTAATTAATACACTTAAAATATAAATGGTATTATGTATCTAGTAATAACATTTCTTGGTGGGATTACATTTTATGTAATAAAACAACTATTGAGTTTTTTGCCCATTTATTTTATTTAACGAGTGACCGAGTTTGGTCCTTACCGGCGTCATCAAACTGGTGACTAGAAACTATGAAAACACAAAAACAATGTACACTTATCGTTTTATCATATGTTTTCAAATAACTAAGCAAAACTGTATAAAAAACAGCGGTTGAAAACTTATAAAAGGATATGTCCTCAAACTGTTTGAAGTGCCAATGTTCTTATAACATATTTTTTTTTACCTGTCCATTAAAACATTTTTAGTGGTCGAGATTAGTTGTGTTTACATGAATAAACTGAAACTAGTGGTCTTACACACTTATATCTTACATTTATATTTTTATCTTACAATTATTTTTCTTACAATTTGAATCATCCGAGAATGATTATTAAAGGGGTAGTTTTAACGTATTTTGGGAATACACGTTATTGATGTGAATATTGAAATAACTTCTTTTAGTAAGTTTGATAACAGTTTGTATGGAAAGTGTTTTATTTTTGGCATCTCAATACAGATAAAGAAGAATATGAAAATCTATGTTTTTACACTGCGTATGATCTCTCATAGGTTGGTTAAATGATCACTTTATATAAGTGAAACATTCACCATTCTACCCATGTTTGAAAACTACACTTCTCAATTTTTTAGACTTTGATGAATAAAATACGTATACGTAGTATGATCAATCTCATGACACAGTATATATGAGTTCACGACAGCCATCTAGGTTGGATTGAGAAAGCTTTTATACAGCAGAAAGTCTTTTAAAATGTAAATATAACTTGACAAGACCCAGATTTGTTAAAAAGTATTTGAACATACTCAAAATGTTGTGAAAGTGTTATATTTTTAATTATTTTTTTTTTCAAAAATAAATTAAGTAAAAATATTACCATATAACCACTAATTATGATATAAGTATTAAATATTGATAATAAAAAGTTACAATATTATTAACATTTTTGTTAATAAAATAAAAAAATTAAATAACTAACAAGAAAGTAAATGCTTTTAAAAATTAAAAATATTTAGAATGCTATATTTTGTTTGTATAAAATTATCTAATAAGAAATAAAAGCAATTACTAGGTTTCTAAATTGTTTTATTTTTCATGTATTAAAAATATATGATTTAGAGCTTACAAGCTTCTTTACGAATGGCGAGTTCTGGCGATCCTCCCCGTATCTGAGGTCGAGGAGTAAGGGAGACTAATGGCGTGTGAAGCGGACGCAGTCACGGGAGATCATGAAGATTGAAGAGGTATAGTAGAGTGCCTGCCGGATGTAAAGCAAGACTGATGGCTAGGCAATGCAATCTTTTGTTATGCGCTGCACTGCATGGGTCTGGCGTTTTACGTAAGTGCGACGGAACTCGAGAGCGGTTGCAATAAGCGCTTACAAATTTTAAACGCATTTATAAAACGTCAAGCAGAGATAAAAAAATATTTTTCTCAAAATAATTTATTATTTTTATTTTATAAAATTAAACAACTTTGATTTAAACACTTTTTTATTATTAGTACACTATAACCTACCGGTTTCGACAAGAACCTTGTCATCACCGTGTTTATTAAATTCTTAAACATTAAAATAACATTTAGAATTTAGTTTTTGTTAAGGGAATGTAATTAATTATGAGTATTTTAATGTTTTTAATGTCTTAGAATTAAAAAAACCCTGATGATGACAAGGTTAAAGTGTACTAATAATAAAAATGTGGTTAAAACAAAGTATTTTTCATTTTATAAAGTTCATAAAATGTGCCACAAAGTATCTGCGAAAAACATTCAAGAAATATTATTTATATTATTTATAACATCTCAATACACAAAAACATAAGGATATACATATATTCATCAATGATTAGATTGTAAATTAAGAACTCAGTTTTTAAATAATTATTTAAATTTATGTTTTATTTTGTAAATACCACTTTTTCTAAAATACAAAATAAGTTTATGACCAAATAAAGAGTTCTTTGTTTGTATATTGACTTTAGAAATAGTTAAATTAAAAATGGATTTATCAAAGTACCACAAAGTAATCGTCGAATCAATTAATGAAAACTATTTTAATTAAAACATAAACATATTTGAGAGCATAAAATGTCCTCTACAGTACCTTAGAATATTATCGTTTGTTATTTTGTATTTTATTGAGAATCATAGTTACTCAAATAAGTCGTGTTTAAATTAATAGACTCTGATACAAGAGTTTTATTTTAATGTTATTTTTTTTGTAGATGTGTTTTTATTTTTATTTTAAAGGAATAATCCGAAAAGCCTCTACTTTTAGAGGCATGTCTGCAGGTAGGGTACTAAAAACAGGGAACGTACATGTAAAAAATACATTATTAGCACCCAGACCAACTAAAAACGTCATTTTAAAATTTATTTTGCCCTTGGCTGGTATCGAACCCGTGGCGCAAGTTTTGCAGTCGTGCGTCAAAAGAAATCGAAAGAGGTTGTTAACGAAAAAAATTAATATCTTACTTTTTACAACGCATTTCAGTAAAAATTTTGAATGAAAATTTAGGTTGACATGATTCTATAAAAATATATAAATTAATTGATCGCATAAATGTATTTCACTATTGGTTTATTGATGTATGCGTTGATTTGCTTTAATTTATCTTAAAAGTTTGGAGGTTTTTTGAGTTCAGCAGATCAAAAATATTCGAGAACCGTGAAAAGAAATACAAAATTCTCAGAAATATTTCAAGAAATGTCTCAGAATCGTCTGTAGTTTCCCGTTACATCGCGTCAAATGGAAGCAGGGTCGGGGAGGCCCTGGGGGTAGTTACAGTAAAGGGTAGTTAAGATTTCTTTTATCAAGCAACATGCCTGAAAAGAGTGTGATTTTATCTGCTTTAAAGTCTTCAACCAGCGAACTTGCTACGTGTTTAGGAGGGGATGTTTATAGAAAAATAACATCTATTTACTTTCCATAAGTACAGCACACATATAAAAGATAAGAGACCATTGTAGTCGAAAATTGAAAACTTTTTAAATGTGATTCGATTATTCTTAAAGCGAATTTTATTTCATGAAAATTTTTAATAAAATTGCAACTAAATACAACAAATTAAGTAAACCTTCATTCAGTGGTAAGCACATTTATCAACAGTGCTGAAAGCCTCTGGTTCAATATCCAGGCGATCAAAATAAATAAATGTGTTAAATGTTGTAGTGAGTCAATATTTTTAGACAATCAAAATTGTTTCAAAATTTTGAGTGTGTCCAAATACTTGTTCACAAAATCTGGATTATCTCCAATTACAGGAGTTATTTTCATATTATTTTTTGACATCTCATCAAAGATGAAGAAGAATATGGAAGTCTGGGCATTTACGGGGCTTACGACCGTCATAGGCTGGTTTGAGTGATCACTTTACACACGTGTAACATTCACCAATTCTACCCATTATTGACAACCACACTACTCAAATTCTTGGAAGTTCTATATATATGAACCAATTTAGAAACCTTGTTCATGAATCACTAGAACTTCACTAGAGACATCTATTGGTGAGATGTAAAAATCTTCTTTACATCTCACCAATAGATGTCTCTAGTGAAGTTCTAGTGATTCATGAACAAGGTTTCTAAATTGGTTCATATATATAGAACTTCCAAGAATTTGAGTAGTGTGGTTGTCAATAATGGGTAGAATTGGTGAATGTTACACGTGTGTAAAGTGATCACTCAAACCAGCCTATGACGGTCGTAAGCCCCGTAAATGCCCAGACTTCCATATTCTTCTTCATCTTTGATGAGATGTCAAAAAATAAAATCAAAATTGTGTTAAAAAATCAAACTATGAACTGTAATGGGTCATGCGAGGGGTTGAACGTAGTAAAAGAAGAGAAAGATCCCTCCTAGTTGAATTGACCAGTTAACGGCTACCACAAGTTCATAAGTGGTTGGAAAAATGTAAATGATGGTGTGTGAATGTATGTGAGAAATTATAAAGAAGTGTATTAATATAAGATATTTTCATTTTCTTGTTTTAAGAACAAACAACATATCGTTGGCTTATTTCAGCGGTCATTTCAAATGATTTATTATTGAAACGCATTCGCTAATCGTGAGCTTACAAGCTTTTTCTATCACAAATGGATGAATGTTTCTTTTCCCATTAAATTATCGTAAGCCTTATGAATGCCATAAATATTATGTTCCCATCTATTTTTTTAATGGTAAGTAAAATATAAAATAGTTATCTGATGACTTCTCACTCTTTATATCATCATGTTTGTAAACTATATTCACTTCAATATCTTAAATTACTTGATATAAACACTTAAATAATAGGCAAAAAGATGAAGGAACTTTTTTCAAATACTTAATATAAACTATATATATAAATATAAACTATATATGTATGTATGTATATAATAGTCAGGTTGGGAGCCGGAATAATATATATATATATATATATATATATATATATATATATATATATATATATATATATATATATATATATATATATATATATATATATATATATATATATATATATATATATATATATATATATATATATATATATATATATATATATAATCTAATCTAATAATAAAATAAAATTAATAAAATAAAATAAAAAATAAAATAAAATTAAAATTAGTTTTAATCTAATAATAAATTTAAAAAAAAAAAAAAAAAAATATATATATATATATATATATATATATATATATATATATATATATATATATATATATATATATATATATATATATACATACATATATACATATATATATATATATATATATATATATATATATATATATATATATATATATATATATATATATATATATATATATATATATATATATATATATATATATATATATATATATATATATATATATATATATATATATATATATATATATATATATATATATATATTTATATATTTTTATTTATATTTTACAAACAGTGACATACTTTAGAGAAGTTAGAAAGCTTTATTCAAATAACTTCCATATCAGATTTAATGCACCTTTTCTCTTTTAACAATGTCTAAAATTGTCTCTCTTAGATACCCTGTAAGTTGATACTGCAATAACATCATTAGTTTCTTATGTCGAGTGTCAAAGGTGAGACGCCACGGCTGACTAGGGGTGGTTAGCGGCGGTAACCCGCTGAGTTCACATCTGCCTACAGATAATACACAGGGGAACACTACACAAGTCACAAACTAGACGGAGCGTTTAGTTAACATATTAAGGTGGAACTTTACGTAAACAATTATGTCGCTACAATTCTTGCCGTATTTTTAAAAATGTATTTTGAATGGATCCCAATAAAATTTATTTTCAAAAATATATCTTTTCTTCTTCTTCTTCTTCTTCTTTTAGAACTAGCTCCTATCATTCTCCGGTCCACTCCTGGGAAGTGGAAGACCAGCTATTCCTCCATCGTTTAGGTGGTCTTCCTGGGGGTCTGATCCCGCTTATGCTGCTGTCCGCTGCTATCCTCACCACTCGATCTGAACTCGCTTTTCCCACATGATTTCTCCAGAAACGTCTTCTTTCTCTTCCCCATGGCACAACATCTTCAACAAAAATATGTAAAATTTTGAATTCAGTTTTACTTGCAATATTTTGAGTGTGCCAAAACTTAAATGTTGTAAATAAATTAACTGGTTAAATTATGAGCTAAAACAATAAATTAAAAAGGATATTTTCTAGCGTTTCTCATATATGTGATTATAATTCAGGATTCGGACCTGTGTTTTTCTGTTCTTCGGAGTTTATGGTCAGTAAAAAGCTTATTTCATCTCACCAATAAATGTCTCTAATTCTAATGATTCAAACACAATATTTCGAAATTGGATTATGTATTACATATAGAACATTCAAGAGTTTGAGTATTGTGGTTGTCAATCATGAGTAGAATTGGTGAATGTTACACGTGTTTAAAGTGATCAATTAAACCAGCTTGTGACGGACGTAAGTCTCGTAAATGCCCAATCTTCCATATTTTTATTCATCTTCGATGAGATGTCAAAAAATTATTTGAAAAATTACTCCTATAATCGGAGATAATCCAGATTTATGAACAAGTATTTGGACACACTCGAAATGTTTTAAATATATGATAATATTATGGCAAATGTAATTAAAAAAATGGTAAAAAACTATTTGTTTAAAAATGTATAGAAATTTATTTACTAAAAAAAAACAAATATTTTTTTTGAATAATATGAAAATAACTCCTGTAATTGGAGATTACTATTATTTTGTGAACAAGTATTTGGACACACTCAAAATGTTGTATAACTAAACTATGTACTCGATCTTTTCAGATAATTTAATTAAATAATAGTATAAAGAACATGTAATATTTTGGCATATGTACCTAAGGCAAAATGAGGGAGAACACATTATTTACGGGATAAAAATGCCGGCGAATCCACATATGTTACGTAGTCTTTATGCGTTATCCTGAATAATCCGTCATATCTACTACAACAGATTGCGAGATTTCGTATTGCTGACAGCTATACATCATCAGTATATTATTTATATTTTGTTCTGCGACACGCGTTCAATGTCCCGGGGGTGCACTATATACAGATCCAGAAAACAATCAACTTGTTTATGGGGTATCATTTTTTTGGCCGGTATTGTATCTTTCTCGGTTTTTGCAAACAAAACTCTTCACTTTAAATTATTACAATATTTTGTGTCGGGTTGTCGTCCCGTGGTTAGTGTCGCGGACTCTTAAGTCGGAGTTCAAACCAACTCTAGTACAATTTGATACCTATTTCTAATAATGAGCTTCTTAGGCTCACAGAAATAGTATGAAATTGAAATATTTGTGTAAATACTAAAAATACGAATATTTCTCTTTTCTTATGATTAAAAAAAAGTATTTTGAGTGTGTCCAAATACTTCGATATAACATACTAATTGGGGAGCTTAACTCATACGCTTTTTTAAATTTTTTTATTACAAAAATGTTAGTAATATTAGTATATAAACACTTACCGCGATTTTGATGTCCCTGTCTCTTCGTCAGGACAATCACTACCACAGCATGCAAGCAATACAACCCTTCACTACCATAGTACTATTTACACACTTAAAAGTTCACAAAATGTTTAACACATGCGATTTTTGGTCGACCCGAAGACCAACATGCTCTAAGAGTTGCAGCACAAACATGCGTTAAGAGCCGAGGTCAAACCTGCACTAGGGTTGAAAATTATTATTGAACCAGCTTATGTACTCGTAGGTTGAAAGGAGTGGGTGGATTTGAGTTGAAAATTGATGAAAATCTCGTTGAGAGGTTATATACTAATACTAACAACATTTTCGTAAAAAAATAGCAAAACTGACTTCCCAAAAAGTAAATGCTTAAATAATAATAATAATATTGAGAATAAGACATTTATGTTTGACTAGATATTTGGATATGAAGGAAGGTAGGGGCGTTTATCAGAATATATGAGTGTAGCGTTCTATCCTCACTGTCCACTCTATTAGAAAAATGGCCCGATGGCAGTTGTGGTGATGTAGAAGTCTCGTTGCAGCATTTCATACTTTGAACGGAGTCTTTGTATCTATTGTTTGTCGATACACAAATACAGAAACAAGACACTCACACAACTAAGTGATATGTTACACGTGACCTCAAAAACTCGTGTGACACATCACGTGCGGTGGTTGTCCAAAAATTAAACAAACCCTCCCCCACTTCACCCGTGAGGGTGTTTTATTTTTCACCCACCACAGAAAACAAAAAAAATATGTATAATACTGTGTATTCACACATAAATGTGTAATATTGTGTATTCGTACATCCATAAATATGTAAGACCAAGCCCAAATGTGTGTATGTTTTTATGTTTTTTTTCGAAAAGAACACCCTTAGGATATCCTGCTTCAGGATACATAATCGTGCTGGTTAATTTTTTTTAATATCTTGTTTTCTTCATTTTTATACAAATTAATTTTACGTATTTATTGATTTGGCGTTTAATTTGTAGAAATCCATTTTAATTTATGAATTAATTTTAAATCAAAACAGATTTTTTGAGTACTAAGTTGTATTTTTTTTAACAAAAACACATAAAATTGCCACAATATAATTTTTTTATGCAACATAAGGACCATCAGTTCATTTAATCTTCACATTCGTTTGAAAATGCAATAACTAGGCGAAACAATTGTCACGATATCAATTTTTATGTGTATTTTAATAAAATACAACTTAGTAGAATAAAAAAATCTGTGTTTGATTTAAAATTGATACATAAATTTACTTTACTTGACAAAAAACTATGCCTAAGTATTTTTGAAACGTAAAAAAGCTGAAAATAATACAGTTAAGAAATTTTATAGCTTTCGGTTGCAGACGCCTAAATGATTATAAATGTAATATTTTATTTTCTTGAATGTTTTCCGAAGATACTTTGTGGCACATTTTATAATATCTTTAGAAAATTAATTGACTTTGTTTTCACCACTTTTTTTATGAATACAATTCAACCTACCGGTTTCAACACTATATTGTCATCATCAGGGTTTATTTTAAATCAAAAACATTAAAATAGTCTCACCAAAAACTTCCACACACTTCATAAAAATCCTAAATATTATTTGTATTAATCCAAAAAGTGGTGAAAACAAAGTTTTTTATAAAGATGTAATATTTTCTATTTAACTTATTTTAAATAAGTGTCTCAAACTACACAAACACTTTAAACGAAAGGAATTTGAAAGTCTGAGCAAAATTTATTGTAAACCAGAAGATTGTCATGGATCCTTCTCGAAAGATATCTAGAGCAAGACCAAAAATATCATGGATGCTACAGAAAGATAACATGATTCGAAGGCATGACCAATGTGACGTTGTATTTGATTGAAGAACCTAAGGACGAAGAGAGATGAGCATAATAGTCCACAAAGACGACAAGTTGGGATGGAGTAAGGAAGAAGAAGAATATAGAAGTCTGAGTATTCACGAGACTTATCTTGTAAATTTTCATATATTAATTGCAACGTAATTTTCTTTGAAACCAGGTAACTTTTGACGTAATTGAATTTTCTTCTTATAACACCGTTTTTGTATTAAAATAAATAAGTTTATTTTTCGAAATAAATATATGGTGTTGAAAAGAACAGAGTTATTGAAAAGTAAGGAATTAGTAAAAATATTAGTAAAAAAAGAGTTAGTAAAAATATTTTTTCAATAAGTATATGTATATTCTAAAAAAAAAACAATGTGTATTCTCAAAAAACAAACAAGCGTGGACTGAAGTCCGGCTCTAAGCGCTGCCGGACACTAACTGAATTCAATTTTAGCTAGAAGGGCCTTAATAAAACATGCCAATGCGTATACTCTGAATGAAGAATTCAATTTTAAACCACTAGAAAATATTTTTAAAAATTCAAAGGCCTTTCCAATATAAAGAATATTTGCTTAAGTTAATCGGATATCATTAATTATGCGGAAAAATCCATGGTAGGGGCTTATGAATTTAATCATAAATATTAACATTTTTCAAAACTTCGCAAAAGCTCTTAGTTCGCTGAATTTATTAAAAATTTTGCTGGGAGCGAATTTTAATCTTAAATAATTATTATAATATCAATCAGAGGAATAAAGCTCTTTCTTTTGCTGGAAGAACTATTCCGCACACTTCTGTAAAAATGTTGTTTTACGTTAATATTTAACTTACGAGAAATTGGATATTTAGATATAATATGTATGTATTAAAAAAAACATAAACTCGTATATTATCCATGTGTGCAATGGTTTATGCAGATTTACAAAAAAGGAGAAAGAAAACCTATAAACTATCTTATTTTACAACATTTTGAGTGTGTCCAAATACTTGTTCACAAAATCTAATTATCAAAATCAAATTATCTCTAATTACAGGAGTTATTTTTATATTATTTTTTGACATCTCATCAAAGATGAAGAAGAATATGGATGTCTTGGCATTTACATCTCACCTATAGATGTATCTAGTGAAGTTCTAGTGATTCAAGAACAAGGTTTCTAAATTTGTTCATATATATAGAACTTCCAAGAATTTGAGAAGTGTGGTTGTCAATAATGGGTAGAATTGGTGAATGTTACACTTGTGTAAAGTGATCACTTAAACTAGCCTATGACGGTCGTCAGCCCCGTAAATGCCCAGACTTTCATATTCTTCTTCATCTTTGATGAGATGTCATAAAATGATATCTTATTTGAAGTATTTTTTCAATGATAATTGTATTTACCTACCTTACTGAAGGTCACGGGTTTGATTTATAAATGGGTCAAAATAAATACAAGGTGTTTCTCACTTTATTAACACTTTGAACTAGTACTGTTTCAAAATGATAAAATACCTTATGCACGATTTGATGAGGATAAGAGTTAGAAGAAGAAAAAACTAATAATATTTTGAGAAGCTTTTACTCCTACTTGCCTACATAGCGTAGTAGTGAGCGCATTTTAATACCATGCCGTAGGTCTCAGATTCGAGATCTGGGGTAGTCAAAATTTGATCTGACATTGCTTTCACATAATCCTGGACTGGTATCTGAAGCGAAAAACAGTTCACGTTGCCTTCTTAAAATAAACGATCAAATTGGTTACCAATAAATGCCGATTCGTGACAATGCGTTTATCAAAAGAAAAAATATAGTTATTTATGTGGAAATGTATGTAAATATAAATATGTATTCTTATGAACGTATACATGTTTATGTTTATACCATATACCTTTGATTAAACTAATTTTTATTAAATTATCATTGCTCCATCATTTTTTAAATAATTTTCATGTTTCATTCTTATTTTTATTTTTTTACGTAGAGTGTAAATGAACTTTAGAGCCTCCCACAATTCGCCTCAAGTTTCCAATAAAAAAAATTAAAATTAAAAATTAACTCCTACATTTTTAACGTCAGTTAAATTTTGCCGGTGCTAAAGAATAGACACTCGGGCTATGTAAATGTTTAATAGGAATATATAAATATTAATTAATGTCTTTCACAAGTTTAGTGAAATAATAATCCTTAAGTTTTAAAATTTGTATTTTTTTAAACAGAAATTCTTTTGGAAAAGGTGTAACGTCAAAGTTAGTTACGAAAGTTGTAGAAAGGGTTCTTAGGGACTAAGTTTTAATTAAAGTTTTAATTTTTTATCTTTATTCAATTGATCGACAAACTAATATGCGATTGCATTATAATTACGAATTTAAGTGCCTATTTTAATAAAACTTAACAAATTCGAAAAAGGAAACACATCCAACAAAATGATTATTTTCTCACTTTCATATCCCTAATGTAAAAACCATAAAGAACAGCAATTTTTCAACTACTGATTTTTTTAAATATTTGCACATAAAAAAGTAAACCATTGAGGTTCAAAAATGATTTTACGATAACAAATTGCAGCACTAAGCAATTCCAACAAAGCTACAATTACTTGGGAACCAAATATTTCAATAATATCCACACGAATACAATTTTTTTTAATGAAATCTAAATTTCTTAACATATGTATATATATATATATATATATATATATATGTATATGTATATATATATATAAATATATAAATATATATATATATATATATATATATATATATATATATATATATATATATATATATATATATATATATACATATATTAATACAAATAAATATATATTTATATATACACACACACATGGATAGGTGAATCAACAAAACTGAAGGGTTTGCATTTAACTCAAAAGGGAGTATGGTACAAGTGTTTCATTTTAATATATAAATCAGTATATTATTCCTCAAAATTCATGATAAATCAATAAATAATCCAATAAAGTATACGAAGCTCGAACAAAATTCTAAAAATTTGTAAGATAAATATTTAATTCGAGTATATACTCATACCTATTTCAAGACATCACCGCACTTGAAAAATACTGGGGTGACCAATCTGGAGGACATTCTTTATTTCGAGTGGTTCAATATTGAATGAAAATAGATAACCCGAAATAGGTTATGGAGCGTAGACCACTTCTGGTGAAACACTCTAAATACGATACTGTATCTGACGAGTACATTATTTCGCTCTGATTACATAAGATAGTTTGAACCTCTACATTTTCACCCCCTTGTCTGGGTCTGGCAATAATAAAATAGGGGTTGGCAAATAAATGGGAAAAAAGGCAATGGGCGGGTGGGAGTTGTGAATGTATTGTACGAGTTTATTTAGAAAATAAACACTTCGAATTCAGATTATGAAATGATGAAAATAGAATGATATGAAAGAAAATATAATTTATTTTGTAATTTAAAAGCATTGGTAGCTTTGTAGTATGGTTATATAACACTTTCCTTATTATTTATCGTTGCCTTTGTTTAAGCCCACTTAATTAGTGTTAATTTAATAGGTATTAAACAAAATGAACGATGAATGATAACTAGAAAATTTTATTGTTCTAAAAATTTTTAAAATATTTTTTTGTTCAAGCTTGACTACGCAGTGGGTGCAATCTTAGACAGCTATTTTTAGTATAACTACGTAGTATTATGTAGTAAACAAAAAAAAACATTATGTCATTATTAGCTGAGAGTTGTTTTCCTGTGATTTATATGAGTAATTTTTATCACTAGAACGCCTCTAGAACGCCATTTTCCCGGAGGGGTAGGCAAAGAGGATGGAATACCACACTCTCCTGTCCTGATATACTTAGCCTATATCCTAGCTTCCTTCATATCCAAAAATCTAGTCATACATGCCCTCCGATTACGTTGACTTTTGACCCCAACAAATTTGAGATTATGATTGATCTAGTCGTGCAGATTCTTTTCTTTGACCTTCCTCCTTCTATCACCTAGCATACTTTCTTAGTAATTTTCTCGTTATCCACCCTCTCCACATGTCCATACCACCTTAAACGTAAATAATACTATTTACATTTAAGGTGGTATGTTTGTATTTTCACTTGATGAAAATATTGTTAAAAAATATTGATAAACTCAAAAAATGTCATCGTATCCAAGTGTTTCATTTTTTTTATTTAAATGTTTGTTATAACTACAACTCATATAAAACAAATTAACAAATAATACTCCTTAGACGAATTTCTGAATGCATGTAATTTGTTTTGAGCTATTAGACATTTCATATAAAAAAACAGGGTTATGTATCTGAAAATGTTGTTTGTTGAACATCAACATAGCGTGTGCATTTGACAGTTTATCCGCTCAAGTTTATGGGTGGATCAGGCGTTGAAACCATCCCCATATATTATTTGCCTACCCCATAGTTTTGCATTTCCACAATTTTACATTCCTGCAAACAGCAAGTTCAAGGGCTGAAACTAAGACTCACAACGGGGTGCTTTTCTGGGGAATTTAGAATTAGGGTGGGACTATAATACATTTGTTATTCATACATATACACTTCCGTCACGATATGAGGAGTAAGTTGTTTTTATAAATACCAGGATATTTAGGAATTTTAAAACGTTTCAAAAAACAAATTTTATATTTTTAAGGATTTTTATCAGAAATTGAAACTCACTTTCTTACGATCACGCCGCTTACCCGCAGGGCAGGCAAAGATAATAGGACGCCACACTAATCTGTCCTTACAAACAATCTTTGCATCTTCCATTTTCATGCATCATCTCATAAAAACCCTCCGATTTTCCCGATTCCTGACTAAAATAAATTAATACTTGGTCATGTCAAGTTTCCTCAATCTTCTTCTATTTCTATTGCCAACCACTTACGATTCACATGCCCAAAACATCTCAACACAACTTTCTTAATTTTATTGATAATCTTATAATGCATTTTTTTCTTATATTAGCACTTGAATATCAATCATACATCGTTTTGTCACACATTCGTTTGAGAGAGTGCATTTAATAATACGATACATACTTATTTATTGAGGGGTTGGCACTTAATCTATTTTCGAGTATATTCACTTTTTATAGTTATGTGGCGTTCTTTTCTCTCTCTTTACTCCTATGGTGAAGTGGGTTGATGGTTAGTTGGTTTATTCATTTAACTTCTTCTATATGATACATTTAAAACCGGATATTTATTTGTCCAATTTGTGATAGAAAGCCAAGTGTGCTATTTGATCGGTGACATCTATGGTTCAAATTAGTAATTCAGTAGGCAGTTTAAGATATGTAAAAACTCAGAATTTTGTATAGAATCATTTTTACTATAGAAATTTTTTTTTAAAGGTAAAGTTTGTGGGCTTGAATTTTTCACAATTGCCAATAATTCAAAGTGGTTATATATATATATATATATATATATATATATATATATATATATATATATATATATATATATATATATATATATATATATATATATATATATATATATATATATATATATATATATATATATATATATATATATATATATATATATATATATATATATATATATATATATATATATATATATATATATATATATATATATATATATATATATATATATATATATATATATATATATATATATATATATATATATATATATATATATATATATTACCGCAAAGTGACTGCCAAATCCTTTAATAAAATTAATTAAAAAAAAATTTAAAATTAGAAAGAATTCCCACAGCGTTCGGCGTGCTTGCTTATTTTAAAATTTGGGAAATAAAGGTCGAAACTCAAAATTTAAATATTAAAGTGAGGTTATTCAAAAATGCTCTGGAGAAAACAACAGCTGTGTAAACTTAGTGTTCTAACCCAGGGCTGTTTAACCTTAGAAAACCTGAAAGTCGCATATAATTTTTTTTTAAATATTCACGTTTCGCCCAAAATGTTTTGAATATACATTTATTGAATTATTTTACAGCGGTGGTGAGTTAAAGTTATTTTTATTTTATGTTATTTTTCTTAGTATTTAAGCATAAAATTCGGTAAGTTTATTTACAAAATAAAATTTCAACTTTAAAATTATATTTACAAAATGGCAGGAGTTGAAAAGCATGATTATTATTTAATTTTTTATAATATTTAAATTTTAAAAAAATAATTACATTTAAGTTAGTATGGGTCTGATTTAACATAATTTAAATAACGTATGGGTGGATGTGAAACCATTACATGACAACTCTTTATACTGCACTTAGTACTGGAAAGTTAGTTACTCATGGGTTCTGAGTTTTCTAAAATATCAATATAATAAATATATATTCTTGGCAGTTATTTCTGATAGATATGACATTTTAATACCTTTTTTTGTTTTCTTATGAGTATAGTAAAGATGAATGTTCATGCGTTACTTGGTCATTAAATACTTCTTTATCAAAGCGATTTTTTTCAAAATATTTATTTCAAGGATTTCTAATCTTCCTAATTTCCTATCTTATAATAACGATGTTTTAAATCCAGCCTATGACGGTCGTAAGCCCTGTGAATGCCCAGACTTCGAATTGTTCTTCATCTATGTTGAGATGTCAAAAATGATGTACAAAATAACTCCTAATTGGAGATAATCCAGATTTGTGAACAAGTATTTGGACACACTCAAAATATCATATATTGCAGTGGTACAGGAGAAAGTGACGAACTTAGATAACGTAAAATGTTCAGGGGGGGCATTTAAGTCACTTTTGCTTGGCAAGAAAATAAACATCAATACAGTTTGTCATTTTTAAAGTCAATTTATTTTTCTTCCAAGTTTAAAATCCTTTGGGATTTTTTTCAGGGCAATATTCAGCTAGTAAGATATCAAATAGTCAATGATCACGTTTTTGCAAAAAATGCACTTGGTCATTTTCTCCAGTATGACTACGATATATTCATTTTTAATTAAAGTTTTACTTGGTAAACACCACTTTTTCTTCGTTTTTACTAAGTTAAAACCTAATTTTAAATTAAGGATTTTAACACAAGGTGACAAATCAAAAAATAAAACTTAAAAACGCTATATTCATTGTTTTATTTAGTTTGATTTATTGAACTGGTAACATGCGTATCCAAAACTGTCGATAGAAGAACTGACACGACAAGATTGGTAATGAAAACATTGCGGGTTGCTCGATAAATTGCACACAGATGTTTGAAAAATAAAATTTCCCAAAGATAAATCTTTTCACCATCCCCTCGAGTTTTGGAAATATTTACGGAAAACTGAACAAAGATATTTGGATGTAAAGTGTACCTAGGCTGTGTTGTTTTGTTTCACCCCGCGACATCATCAAACATCCCCCGGGGAGCCTTTGAAACATTACATTCATATATATTCCGCATACATTTCGTATAATGTGGGTTCTCCCCTTCTAGGGAAAATGAAAAATGTTAAAATGCAACGAATAATGTAACCACCTACATTAGGGTGGGCAGTTTTAAAAATAAAAATATTATTTGAAATTTTAACAAAGATGAAGAAGAATTTTCAAACAATCTTCGCCTCTTACACATTCATGCATCTTCTCATACATACAAGAAGATTGTTCCAACTTCTGACCACTTATTTCTGACACTAAATTATTTTAAACACTCTAAAAAAAACTTTAAAGTATTTAAAATACTTGATCGTGCCAAGTTTTCTAGGTCTTAGGTCTTCTTCTGTTTTGTTACCAATTTTATTTGCCTTGTAGATTTGTTTTACTATATATTTTTTTCTCATTCGATTCACATTTTATAACAATTACAAACCATCACAAATTTTATAACTAAAATATTTAAAAAAAATACCAACCAGAAGTGAATTATTTTAATATTAAAATTATTCTTCATTAAAAAGAACATTATTTTTGCAAATACATGCTTATTTGTGTTGGGAAAAATATTTTTATGACCAAATATAAATGTTTAACACTTGAGTATTGCATAGTTTAATGAATTAAAAAATATATGTATTATTTATGTCATAGGATTAATTTTTTAAGAAAATCAAAGAAAACTAACATTCTAATCTGCAAACCATTTTATTCCTTTTTTAAATCGTGAATTGAACAAAAAAAAAATATTTTTTTTAAATGAGCAAATTTTATCAACACATTTGTAAGTAAAATCTTTCCTTCATTAAAAAAATGAGTTCCACCCTAATAAGCCACATAACCGACTCGCTTCTGCGACTGTGAGCGAAAGACGTAAGTTATTTTTTGTGCTTTTCAAAATAAAAGTAACATTGTTTGTTCTTGAAAGCAGTCGACGCTCAGCCCCATAATCACATTTAAAAATAATTCCTTTAGTCTTATTGAACGTGCATGATAATATTTTTTTTTTCATATTACAATGAAAACTTTGTATCCCCATAAAACTCATATTCATGTTACTTTAAAAAAAATGATTCATGCATATTTTGTTAACCTTGAAATAAAAAAAAACATTCTTTCTATATAAAAATTAAGTGAAAAAATGTACAAGCACAGATTTTTCACTTCGAATTGTTTGTTTTACAAACCAAATTGGACGGCTTATAGAACAAATTGTACGTTTTAAAAAACAAATCGGACGTTTTATTGTATTTGACAAATAAAAAGAGTTTTTAAAATATATTCAAAGTACTACTCATGATTCGAAGGAGTATTAAAAATTAAGTTTGAAATATGGGGAGCACATCGCGCGCACAGTCTATGACAGCGCGCAGCGCAGGCTTGCCAACTTGACAACTAACGCACTTGCTAGTCTTAAAAATAAAATATGTGAGCAGGTATTCATACTGATTGATTTGTTTAACATCCAATTTGATTTGTAAGGCATCCTAATTGGTTTGTAAAAAGGCCAATTTGAAGGGAAAACCTGTGACACTGATTTTGAGAGTATTTTAGGGGACTAACATTTTAGTATCTAAATTAGCCTCTCTAAGCCACATTATGTGTCTTGCAAGTTATTTTTATACACTTTATTATCATTTTTAATTTTTTTTTAACACAATTAAGTCACCAAAAAAACAGTTATTCATTTAAATTTAAAAATAAATTTAGTATTATGGTTTAACAAAAATAATATCGTGTATTTTAAAAAAAATTGTCGTTTTAAACAAGATTGTTAAATTTATGAGGGATTAAATATAATTTTAAATTGAATTCAGAATATTCATTAAGTTTCTAATGGAAAATGAAATATATTTGGCGTTTGAAGTATACACTCATAAATTTCTCCTAAAATTTAAATCAAATGAGTGTCTGCTGTATATATTAATAACGGTTGATGTAATATGGATTATTGATGTATAAAGCTTGTTTAAGTATTTATTTATTTACTCTTCTATTAAAAACTCACTATATGCTCGTAACAAAATTTAATATATCCTAGTATTATTTACTTTTGGACAATTTAAAATGCGAAATTTTCGGAGTATATTCCCTCAAGTAAGAATGTTTCTTTTTCATAGTATTTGTGTGTTTTACATTTTGAATTCAAATTAAATATCTTTTTGGAAACCAAAATTCTTTAAGAACATAGAGGCTGGCGAAACAAAACTTTAGTATAGTGCAAACCTCAGTTTTGAAGTAATTGTTCATGTAACAATTTCGGATATTTTATTACACTTATTTTATATCACATAACTTTCAAAAAACATTTAGTAAATTTCACATTACTAAAAACTTCGTGCAGGACAATGTCCACTGAGTCAGATATCAAATACCAATACGAATACTTTAAAAATGAATATTATACCTTGTCTGCATGTAGGTTAGGCAAGGTTGATATGAAAATTACACTACAAATACCTAGACTAATTGAAAATAATTATTTCTCGAATTCATAAAATTTTGCAATCTGCGAGTATAGAACCAACGACATCATGCATCAATTTTTCAGTCAAGCGCCTATCAAACAACGCCACGACATCTGTATATTAATAAGTTGCTTTTTTCATTTTTGGTTCAATATTTAAGCTAACATACTTTCTTTTAATTAAAATAGTAATAGGGAAGTATTCCACTTCCTGGAATAGTATATGGATTACCAGGAATACAAGGAGATTAGCGAATTTTGCTCGTTTTCACAACGTGACCAGTGTTGTCGGTTTAAATGAACATAGGTGATATTTGCAACGGAATCGCTAAATGCAGAGAGCTTTGGTGAAACGAAAAGCTCATAATCTCGGAACTCCAGCAACAATAATACTTATTACAAATAAGTAAGAAGTTTTTCTAATTACATAACCGAAATGCTTAGTGTTTTATGGAAAGATAATCTTTGTTCAGTCATAAAAAATGACAAAAGGCATCTCTGCAAAATTAAATCTTAATTGCATTTCAGTGATTTTCTGGGGTATAATAGTGATAAAAAAGAGTTTTGTAAGCATGAAAATAATCAGTTTTTATTAGTTTGAATTGATTTTTATTTTGTTCCATATAAGATTATGAAAATAAATAAATGAACAAAATGTTATAGCTCTTCCAACCGTTACAGCTTTAGGAACACCTTGTATGACGAATAAATATTCATTGCAACATTTTGAGTATTGAAAAGTGATTTTAAATAATCCAGGATTCGGACCTCACATATTAATATAAGAGTTTCTGCTCAATAAAAAGCTTCTTTTCATCTCAGCAATAGATGTCTCTTGTGAAGTTCTAGTGGTTCAAGAACAAAGTTTCAAAATTGGTTCATATAGAACTTCCAAGAATTTGAGTAGTGTGGTTGTCAATAATGGGTGGAATTGGTGAATGTTAGAAGTGTGTAAAGTGATCACTTAAACCAGCCTATAACGGTCGTCAGCCCCGTAAATACCCAGACTGTCATATTCTTCAACATCTTTGATGAGATGTCAAAAAATAATATAAATACTTTTGTTATTATTTATATTTAATATTACAATTTGGTTATATAATTTTGGAACAAATAATATTTCTTGAGGAATAACCTGCAAAGCCTATTTTAGAAGCTTTTTTGCATGTAGGATAGTAAGAATAGAGTAAGTAGATGAGAAAGATCACAAACATCCAAACCAATTAAAAATAAATATTTCTTTAAATTATTTGTAATTGAATCCGCGACGCCAGTTTCTCAGTTGAGCGTCTACCCACTATTCCACAGCATCTGTATTTAAAATAAAACCCACCATAAGATTTAGACATCATATCTTCAAGAATTGTGTTTTACCGAAAATAAATTTTTAGTTTTATAAAACTAGTTTCTAAAATAAATATCGTTGAAAGGTTTGTAAAATTTGATGGTTTAAAAAAAAAATACAAAATACGAAATGCTCACAAGTCTGCACATTAATTTACGAAAGAAAGGTGTTAGTGTTTTTACAAAGACTCTGTCGTGTTTTTCAAATTTCGTGAGAAACGCAACCACAATTTTTAAAATTTAACACACAGTTATTTCAACATTTTTCCGTGTTGGGTCAAAGCTCATGTCATAGTAAACGCAATTACTGTAACAACTTTAAATAATCGAAGTTTACGGAAATACAAGAAATTCTGAAAAGTTATCAGGTAAGTAAACACTACTTTTGTCCACAAAAAAAATTTTTATAAATAATTTGAATGCTAAAAATTATGCCGTTCTTTTAACAATATTTTTTCTGTTTAATTGACAATAATATTTCCTATTTTTTTTACAAACTTAAAGACGCTTGAAGACATGAATTAAAATTTCATTAAACTTTATTTATTTTATTTGCAGTATTTTGAGTGTGTCCAATTTTTTTCGCTTATTCTGCATTTGTTCTACTTAGGACATTTTCATATCATGATTTTTTTTTATTGATATCTCAACACAGATGACGAATAATACGGAAGTCTGGGTATTAAAGGGGCTTACGATCTATCATCGAATGGTTTAGATAATCACTTTATGCACTTTGCAATATTCACCATTTTATCCATGATTAAAAATTCTCAAAGGTCTTATTGCGGAAGTCGTATTTATGTTTCAATTAAAAAGTTCCGCAGGGGTAGATAGATAAAAAATAACGCTACACAATTCTGTTTAAGCAAATCTTTTTTTTTGAGTAGGATAGCGTAGCTAGTATTAATATGTTAAAAGCATATATTACTATCAAATTAATTGAATTAGACTATAATTTATATTTGAAGCACTAACTTTGTAATTTTCTATTTTATAATTAAAATGTAACTTTGTTTCAAAATCACTGTAAATATTTTATTATAACTTAATTGTAATGTCGGTTTCGAAGCTAACCGCTTCTTTATCAAGTAATCAGTCTTAACAAAGAAGTAGTTAGCTTCGAAACCGGTACACATTATAATTAAGTTATAATAAAATATTTAAAGTGATTTTGAAACGACATTACATTTTAATTATAATATATTTGTAACTATATTAAGTGAATAAAATGTGGAGGAATCTAGTGAACAAGTGATTGGCATACCCAAAATAATGTGAAAAAAATAATATAATATCTGAAATTATATTAGGTAAAAAATAATTAGATCTAGGGACGTTTTAAGGAAGTTTAATCGGTTTATTTTTTCCTGTCCCTAAAAACCTATTTGAATAAGGAGATAATTTTTTAAAAGAGAGTACAGCATAAATTGTCATAGCGACCCCTTTATACAAGGCGTGACAGACTAATTATTAAGAAAGAGACAACTTGGCAGAACCCTTGGAAAGGGCTTTTTCCTCCTTATTTCCGGTCCTCGAAACGAAGGGATGTTGATTGCTTTACAGCCAGTCATTTTTTCCCTCAAAAAATTCTTTCCACGTCGCCGGGTAATATTATATTATTTTCTCTAAATTAGGTTCTTCTTCTCCGTCTTAATCCTCATTGCTGAGGGTTGTGACCCTTGCAGAAGCAATGACTCTTCTCCAGTTATCCCTTGACTGCGCTGCACGTAGCGCTCCAACCACTGAGGTGCCTGCTGCTGCCTTAATTTGATCGGTCCATCGTGTGGGGGATCTTCCTCTCCCTCTCTTTCCCTCCAGGCTACCGATCACAACTAGGCGTTCCAGGCTATCCTCGTTGCCACGCGCAACGTGTCCAAAGAACTGGAGAATCCGTCGGGTACAGATATTGGCCAGAGACAAGCCATCCAAGCGTAGTTCCTGGCGAATGGACTCATTGGTGCGTCTAGCTGTCCATGGAATTCGGAGCATGCGCCTCCAACACCACATTTCGAAGGCATCAATTTTTCTCCTTTCTGCTGCTTTTATAGTCCATGTTTCAGCAGCATAGAGAAAAATGGAGTGGACCAAGCTCCTGACAAGCTTCATCTTGGTGTTGTTACTCACACCCCGGTCTTTCCAAATTTTGTCTAGCTTAGACATGGCACTTTTGGCGATGGCGATACGACGTCTAATCTCTCCTTCACAAGTTCCTTCATTGCTGATTTGAGATCCAAGGAACTGGAACTCGTTTATTATCTCTAAACCTTCCAGTGAGTTCCCGAGATCACCAAACTTCTTAGATCGATCTATGATCATGATCTTGGTCTTGCTTTGGTTAATCTCTAGTCCCAGTGCCTTGCTCTCAATCTCTACTCGTTTAAGGAGATCTACCATCTCTTTTGGGTCTTTGGCCAGAAGTGTTGTGTCGTCCGCATATCGTATATTGGACAGCTTTACGCCACCAATGGACACTCCTCCATTCCATTCGTAGAGAGCCCTGCGCATGATGTATTCCCCATAGATGTTAAACAGGTCAGGGGAGAGTATGCATCCCTGTCTTACACCTTTCTCAGTGGGGAAGCTTGCAGTGTTTATGCCATTGATTCTTACGATTGCTTTACTTTGGGCATAAAGTCCATGGATGAGTTTTATCAAATGGGATGGGACTCCCATCTCCATGAGTACTTTCCACAGATGTTCCCACTTCACGCAGTCGAAAGCTTTTTTGTAATCGATAAAGCATAAAACTGTTGGCGTCAGGAACTCTCGGCTTTTTTCGATCACTTGGCGGATGTTGAGGATCTGCTCTCTTGTTCCTCTTCCTTTCACAAAACCAGCTTGTTCCTTTGGTATTTGCCATCCAATGTAACTGTGTAATCGTGCTTTTAGAACATATAGCATTATCTTGCTGGTGTGAGAGATAAGTGCTATTGTCCTATAGTTTTCACACTTTTTGGATGAGCCTTTTTTGTGAAGAGGAATGAAAACAGATTCAGCCCATTCCTGAGGCCATGTTCCCGTTCTCCATATGAGGTTGCAGAGATCCAGCACTGTTTTTTTTAGGTTAGATGTTCAATAAATTTGTTTGTTTAGCTTTTTCTGAGTTCATTAGTTCCTTTTCCGATTTGAGTAATTTTTTTTAATGTCTGAGGGGCAAATTTTTATATTTTTATCGTATTTTTTTGGATATAACTATTTGTGTAATAATTATTTTCAATTTTTGACAATCGCAGAGCGAGGAAATTATTTTTTTTTCTTTCTTTTTTGTATTTAGCAGAGACCTTTATAAAATTTTTGTAAGACTCTTCGTGAGTTATTTCTCTACAAATAAAAAAAAATCGATTCAACCTAAGATGGTACTAAGAACTCACTTTTGAAAGAATGTGTAATTATATTATTTTTGACATCTCATCAAAGATGAAGAAGAAAATGGAAGTCTGGATATTTACAGGGCTTACGATTGTCATAGGCTGGTATAAGTGATCACTTTACACACGTGTAACATTCACCAACTCTACCCATTATTGACAACCACACTACTCAAATTCTTGGAAGCTCTATATATATGAACCAATTTTGAAACATTGTTCTTGAATCACTGGAACTTCACTAGAGACATGCTTTTTCTTCATCTTAGATGAGATGTCAAAAAATAATATCAAAATTAACTCCTTTAATTGGAGATAATCCAGATTTGTGAACAAGTATTTGGACACACTTAAAATGTTGTAAGTTTAACTTGTTTACTACTAATATTTCTTTAAATCTATTGAATTCTTACGGTATTTGCAAAATAATGCTGAATGGATTCAAACACGTTACATATTAGATTTGAAGACAATGATATTTTACCAACATATATTAAAAATAAAATAAATTCAGCAAGGACTCATTTCATTTCAATTTCACCGTGGTAAAACGCAATCCTTAAAAACGGCCCATAAATCGTGGCTGAGTCTAAAATTCGCCACTCTTTTGATCTTATAAGTAAGATCCATTTGTCAGTCGGTACTCCGTTCCACAAGTGCGGGTGTGTGTCCCATTCCTAGATAGCCGCCAAACAAATGACCGTTATCAAACGGTGCACGGCGCTAATAACAGTACTTAAAATGCAGTTCCCTAGTAATAATTACTACCCGTACGGGGCGCTTTATAAAATGCGACCTTATCATTTACCACACATTTATTTACATAACTAACGAGGTCGTATTTTTAGACCTCGTTTAACGTCGGTTTTGCCACAGTGCGGCGTGGTTTTGTTGAAGGCAAACCAAATTTGAATATTCGAGTAATAATATACAAGTACTTTTTTTTGTAAGGAAATTACTTTTTTACTTTTTAGTAACTAAAAAATCTTGTACATGTTTTAAACGTATTTTCATCGTTGCATAAATAACTATTTTTAAAAATATATCATCATTTTAAAAAATTTTAAATCGCTTAAAAAAATTTCAACTTGTCAATAATTATGGCAAGTTGAATTTGTTTTATGGTAAAAATATTTTACTTTAATTTTGATGGTGATAATTGTGATAAATTAATAATTATGTATGTATTTATACAAAAAAATACTACTATTTTTTTATTACATAACTATAAGTCTCTCTCTAAGCACAAGAGCTCAGTCTCCTTTTTGGAGAGGCACAGCGAATCGAAATATAAAATTTTTTCATAAGTATAAATAAAAATTTAAATAAATTAAATAAATAAAAAAATAATTCAATTGATATTTAAATAACACGAGACAGACCGATAAAAACTTGACATGATTAATAATTTCACATATGTATTCGAAAGTGTTGAGTTTGGGAGTCAAAATAATCGGTGGGTTTGTTTTAGGAAAAGCATGAATTTATTTTTGATTCGGCATTGAAGTTGCCATTTTAGAATGCTATTAAAATTTATGTAGTTATGGGTAGAATGCCATTTTAATTGATGTATTAATTTTACATCAAATACAGATTTTTTGAGTCTACTAAGTTGTACTTTATTAACAAAAACACATAAAAAAATGATTTTGTGACAATTGTTTCGCCTGGTTATGGCATTAATTACAATTAAAAAAAATAAATTCTTAAAAATAATACTACAGACAATTATATTTAGCTTTAAAAAAATAATTCTCTAAAAAAATTGGCATGTCAATAAATTCTTCCTTTCCCAAAAAATAAATATAAGGGTACGTACCTTTATCCCCCATTAGCTACTGTTATCTCCCATAAATTATTGCTGCACATATTAAAACTGTCACTTAGAATTGTATAGCTACATAAGTACCTTCAGTCCATTTGATCTTCACATTCGTTTGATAATGCCATAACTAGGCAAAACAATTGTCACAATAATAATTTTGATGTGTTTTTGTTAATAAAATACAACTTAGCAGACTCAAAACATCTGTGTTTGATTTAAAATTAATACATAAATGAAATGCATGAATATCAAAGAGGCGATGATCGTTTGCAAATACATATTCGTGTGGCTTCTTTTTCTTTTTGCCTACCTTTTGAGGGAAGTATGATAGTAAGATAGTTATATTTGTATATTATTATAAATAAAATAAACATATTTTTTGTTTCGATTAGATGTATACTAAAAAAAAATTAATGTCATTTTATATCATAAGTTAATTTATGAATAAAGATTATTTAATATTAATGTTTAATAATATCAAGTTACCAAACATAGGTATACGAGTATACTACAAAAAATTAAATGCAAGTAAATAAATGCTAGGCAGTTTTAATGTAGTTATGTATTATATGTAAGCAGTAGGTTCTGCAAAATAAATATTTTCATTTCAGAAATAGTATTGTTCAACAAAAATAAGAGGTAAAAAATATTTAAAATAATATCAATATTACTTTTTACTATTTTTTGCTGACTATAAATGTATTTTAAATATTTATTTAAAATGTTCAATTCCATTAATTCTCTCAAAAGAGAATATTGAGGAGGTTTTCTATTGTTTTTATAGAGGCTCTTTTACAACGAAACTAAACAGTTGGGTTTTTCAAATAATGTACAATAATAAACCTATACGAGTAGTGAAATAGTACTTCGCGGTTGCCTTGGTAGTACGCGTCTAACCAAGTAAGAGGAATTTATTGAAAAATAAAATATTCAATCTCTTTTATGTTCATACAATAACATATATTTTTATTTTATTTTTATTTTTATTTATTTAATATATTTACATTTTTAATTATAACATAATACATTTGAAACATTTATACATGTGGAAAACTTTTATATTTCGATTCGCTGTGCCTCTCCAAAAAAGAGACTGAGCTCTTGTGCTTGGAAAGGGACTTAGACTCGTGGTTTGATGCTATGTAATAAATGGTATAACAGTCTTTTTTGCATATTTTTCAAGATTTATTATAATGGGCTTTAATTTTTTTCAACAACATTTTTATATCATGTATTTTTTAAATTCCTTAAGGGAGTTTATTGAAATATTTAAATGCCAAATATTTGTTTTGTTGAAATTGCTTAGTGTTGCATTTTGGAGTAGAAAAATTGTTTGAGAATCTCGAAGATAAACTTTTTTCAAATTAAAATAGTTGTCACCCTTTAGTATTTGAAAAATTGTGTTTTTTTTTATAAATATTTATTTGAGGTCAGATGTATTGTATGAAAAATGAACATATTATTTTCACAGAATTTTTACCTACACGAATCTAAGAGATGGATTTAAAATCCCTCCTTAACAACGTTACATTCGGTAACTTGAAAATCATTCAAGCAATGTGTTTTTACTTTTCTGAAAAACTGTGCTTTATATTGATATGAATACTTATTCATTTTATTTTTAAATTGAAAAAAACGTGTACCTTCAATTAATTAATTTAATTCTATTCCCGCGATTAACGGTCTAGAGCAGAGGAAAACCGAGAAAAACTTAGCATGATCAGGTTTGTCAAATACTTGTAGTATTTGGCAAACCTGAACTTTGCCAAACACTAGATAGCGGTCAGGTTAGGAGTCGAAACAATCCGCGGGTATGTATGAGGAGATGCATGAATGTGGAAGAGGCAAAGAATGTTTGCAATGACAGTGGTGTGGCGTTCTATTCTCTCTGCTTACCCCTGCGGAGAAGCGGCGTGATGGTTAGTTAGTTAGTTAGTTAGTTAAATAGTTAAAGATTTTCTGGCATTTAAAAATGCCTTTTACGATGTTTTACAGTTGGACGGTGAAGCGGGTGGTAGTAAAGCTTGGCTACTTGGCGCGCTTTGGCATTGTAATATCAATAAATTTATACTCCGGCTTTAAATATTCCGCGCGATGTTATTAAATACACCATAATGCTAATAGCACTTAAGGTTTATAGACACAGAGAGCTTGTTTTATACTGGAAAATGAAAATACCGAAGCATCGCCACACTTTATAAACTGCCTAAATGAATAATATATTGCATTCAGCAGATATCAATTACAATAATATAAATTATTACCCGAAAATTGCGTAGGGGGTGTTAATATATTGGAAACTAGCAGCACCCGGCTACGTTTATTTATGGTTTAGTGTGGTTGAATGAAAAAGAAAGAAAATAGTAATCACATATTTCTTACAACGTTTTGAGTGTGTCTAAATATTTCGACGTGCCCTACGTAAATCACATTTTTGTCGATTTCAAGATTTTTGGTTTATGTTATCAACTGACCGTTATCTACAAATATAAATAAAAAACATATAAAATAAATTACACCTACAACATTTTGAGTGTGTACAAAAACTTGTTCACAAAATCTGGATTATCTCCAATTACAGGAGTTATTTTCACATTATTTTTGACATCTCATCAAAGATGAAGAAGAATATGGAAGTCTGGGCATTTACGGGGCTGACCTCACATACTTATATAAGAGTTTCTGCTTACTAAAAAGCTTATTTACATCTCGACAATAGATGTCTTTTGTGAAGTTCTAGTGATTCAAGAACAAGGTTTCTTAATTGGTTCGTATATATATAGAACTTCCAAGAATTTGAGTGCTGTGGATGTCAATAATGGGTAGAATCGGTGAATGTGATCACTTAAAGCAGCCTATGACGGTCGTCAGCCCCGTAAATGCCCAGACTTCCATATTCTTCTTCATTTTTGATGAGATGTCAAAAAATAATATAAATTATACCTAGTTTTCAGGCGTATAAAACGCTTTCTACATAGAATTTTCGAAATGAACTGAACTCCTTAAACGCTAAGCACTAAATTTTGACAAGCCATGAAGTTTTAAAACGATTTGATACGTTATTTTATCGTGTTTTTTAATGTTTGATACTAGTTTAGAATTTCAGATAAAGCCATTAATTAATAAAAAAATAAAAAAAAGATGAAAAAATCTTCTACGCTTTCTCCTGTAAAGTAACAGATTTGCAGATAGAGTACTTTACGTAGGGGCTGTCGATTTGTTCCTAAATCTCATAAAATAGTTATTTATCATGAGTTGCAAAATTTAAGTAGTGTGGTTGACAATCACGAGTAGAATGGTGCATGTTGCACATGTGTAAATTGAACACTCAACCGGCTCATGAAAGGTCGTAAGTATTCTAAATATCCAGACTTCTATATTCTTCCTCATCTTTGTTGATGTGTCGAACATATATCTTATGTGTTTAATATATCATTGCTTGTGAAGCAATGAAAATGTTCTTTGAAATATCAATGTAATGGGAAAACATTGAAAATGCTAAGTAACTGCAGTTCTCAAGAAACACGCCGTCTGCCATTGGCAATTGTAAACACGATTAGCTACAAAAAATACAAATATTCTTTTCAAAAGGTGAAAATACAACTTGTATTTTGGAACATTTATAGTTCTCAAAACAAGATGTTTATGCATTAAAAATATCAGAAGTGGTCTAATACACAGGTTTTTAATTTAAGGAAAGTGTTTTTTTACCGTTGGACTTTAGTGTGGGACTTTTCTCTTCCACGAATTAATTTTTGATCCTTTATAATATAAATTAAATGCTTTATTGTTAATCTAAGCTTCATTATGCATATTTTGTGATATGTTTCCATTTATTATATTGTTATTAACCTAACGGAATTCTTCTGGACTATCTGTGATCCCTTTATTGCTCTGTGGGATATGCTGAACAATTTACGACAGGTTTTAAGCCTGTCAATCCTTGGTCTTCCATATTTCCTTTTCAAATGTTTTTTAATAGTTTCTGTCAGGATATCTATAAAAGGTATGTAAAGTAGTTTTGTGCAAAGGTATTATAGATACCTGTCTCCCAACCCGTTGTAATAATATCACGTAAAATTTATTGACAAAATTTGCATAATTTAGGAAGTTCTATCAAAATGCGCTCATCAATATTCATCGCACAAATTAAGCATAAACACAATGCCAAGCTTTAAATTCATGAAGTAAACAAGCATGCATTAAATGCCGAATTTGTTTACTTACTTGGAAATTTAAAATTCATTATGCGATACGTTAACTATGATTATTCGCATTCCATTATGAATTTGATTAACGGTTGTAATTTGTCCCTGTATATCGGGTTGTATCATACAGTTATATTTTTGACAGTTGTGTATTGACTGTCAACAATTAAAATGCTCCGATATTTGAAAGTTTCCTAGAAATGGTAAATAATCAAAAAAGTTATGAAAAAAACTCGATTTCTTTCCGTAAAAAACTCATCATAAATATGTTTTTGGTAAAAATTTCCTTACGAGATCTCGGTAAATATATCGCTCACTCCTTTCAACAACATCATGTATCAAAAATCGTCAATTTTCAGTAGTGCATGTTTCGAAATGCCCAGAAAATGTACTATATCCCAGCAAAAGCGGCATATATTTACTAGATAATATTTTTCACCACTACAGGGCAGTAGGTGTTTTAGCATTTTGAACAAAAAGGTATTGTTTAATTTTTTTTACATTATAATTTTTTTTCAAATGTAGAAAAACATTTAGGTTTTTAACCTAAAACAGATTTGGTGCACAGTAAAAAGTTCAAAAAGTGGCTTTATATTTATTTTAAATACATTTTATTATATTCTTAAACATTAAAAACGATCTCCGGATAAATCAAGTTTTTTGGTATTTGACGTTGTTGAAAGGAGTGAGCGACATGGCAACTTTATTCAATCTAACAGGTTCTTAATCAGCGCACCAAATTTGGCGAGGGTGACTTTGTTCTCATGGAACCGATGGCACGGAATGCTCATCTACCAGCAGTAAGAAACAGTAACGCTTCAAATTTAAATTCACTTGGTTAGTATCAATATTTATTTAAAAAAATTGACACACGTTTTGATGCATTCTGCATCATATTCAAATAACGTTTATAAATAATCCTAAGAGCGACAAGCGATGGCACAGACAGATTCTAAAGATTTATAAAATGAGGGAAAATAATAAATTTCTAAATCATGCGAAATAAAACGAATCAAAACATATGTAACGATATATTTTGAGAAATAGAAGAATTAAGTATGGGAATTTTAATTAAAAATTAACAGACGTTACTACAAAGTGACTGCTGAATCAATATATGAAAAAGTGAGATTATCTTCGAAAAAAAAACAACAAAAAATAATTCGTTATTTTACCAAATAATTTCCACAATTTTCATTTTCCAATTTGATCACAGTATAGTAAATCTTACGAAAATTGAGCTTTATTAGCAATTGTAATAAAAATTTATTTATATTATAATTTAAACTTTATTTCAAACTTTTTTTAGGTATTATATCTCTTATCTACATTTGGTAATGCACATGGTACAGTATCAAATCATAATGGTATTCACTTGTCAATATTTGTATTTAAACAAGTTGATCAATACACTGCTTTAATATCTTGGATCTAGGATTGGAAAACGGGTCATGATATAGAAATATTGCAAATAAAGGACCCAACGTGAAGGACATAACTACTATATGGGACAAAAATTTGTATAACAGTTGGAAAGTGAGTTCATTATAAATTCATATGTACAAATCACAAATTCAGTCGAGGTATCTTTTAAACAGATTACATGTAAAACTTTCATTAATTATTATGATTCTTCAGCGAGTGTGCAATCAAATATGTAAATGTGATTCATGGGTAGACATGTTTAGAGAACTTTCCACCATAAAAGCTGCATTTTCCAAGAGTACTTCAGAAATTTCACCTTTTTATGTACCATTTAAAAATTTCACTGCAAGTTATCATTTTTCGTCAATTTATTTCAGGGTTTGATAAAAACCGGAGAGTAGCAATAAGTTGAAGTAATTTTTTTTCAGACTTGACCTGAAAGCTTCTGGAGCCTTAAAACAACTCATTTTCACTTTTAGCGTATGAAAATATTAGTCTTCAACGCTCTTTAATTTTTGTAAGCTGCCTGATGGTAATTTAATTATTCCTAATACAATTTGAGTTCAGCGAACCAATTTATATTCTTTAGGTTATAAATTGATATTTTTTTAAAATTTCTAATCTATTTGTTATTAATTTATTGTATAGATAAACAAAAAATGTACACAATATAGTATTACTAACTAACTAAACATCACGCCGTTTTTCTGCAATGGGAGGCAGAGAGATAATAGGACGCCACACCATCTAAGTCTGCGCATAATCTTAGCCTTTTCACATTTCACACACACGTTAATTATTCCGACTACTGACCTGACCACATTCTCATAAGTATTTCTCACAATTTGATCATGCTTTCCTCGATCTAATTAACTATTTTTTTTTCACTTATTCGATTCACATGCCCAAACCATCTCAAAACACATTTCTTAATTTTATCGATAATACTTATAGCAGCCTTTCATTTTTTCCTCAATTAAACTTTGTAGGAGTTTTACTCTCCGTCTCTAGTTGCATCTGAGTCCATACTATAACGAGTACGAGTGAAAACAGATGGATGTTCAGATAGAGTGTGATATAGTTTTATGAAAATACATATATTTTTTTTTTACAAAACATAAGCACAAATTAATAGTATATATGAGGTAATGAGAAATAAAAAATAAAGTATGCCTGAATTTGAAGGGCGAATAAATTTTTCGATACACGTGTCATTGTTCTGTTTTCCGGGAAAATTCCTAGAATTATTCATAAGATACCTCTTTTGTATTTATTTTTTTGCTGAAAATGTAAGTATCTTCTTTCATGTTCATTTACAATATTACATTTACGAGACTTATGAAAATCATGGCATTTATTTTATAATATAACAACATATTATACTTCTCGTATTGGAATAACAATTAAAAGTTTTTTAGTCATTTTTTTATGTAAATTTTTTTCATCGTAAAATTGTATGCATTTTAATTTCAACCAGTTCAATACTAATGTTGCTTTTCTACGAAAGCTAAAGGGGTTGAAAAAACTGAAAGCTCATTGTTGTAAATGTTCTCATTTGAAGAGCGCATTGAAAGTTTGCCTTAGTCTAGCAATGCCCACAAATGGTCCGTGTTCTTTATTCAATTGCCCTAAAAAACGTCTCATATATTTTTATTTTAAAAGATTAAATTACACAATTAAGTAGGAAAGGGAGTAGGAACCTTACTTAAAAGCAAAAGAATTGTCTTAATTAAGTGAAATTATCATGTTAAAGGCTTGCATTAATTTAAATTAGACATATTTTTTTGTTAAATTTTCGATAATGTATGAAATCACGTTTGAAAATAAAACACTCAGCTATCATATTTTTTAGTTTATTCATGTTAACACAACTAGTTTAAAAAAATACAGATATTTTTATCGATATAATAAAACACCTGTTAATGAGAATATTTTTCTTGTTTTTTTTTTAAATATTGTTTTCGAAATAATTCATGTTTAAATTCATAAACGCTAAAAATGATTAACACAATTATCTGATTCCACGAATTTAATGGCAAATCCAGCTTTGATAAAAATCATGTAATTATTTTTTACCAACTGATATAAATATTCGATTCGTTTCCTTTTTTTAAATTTATGTTTTACTTGGTAAATACCATTTAAAATCAAATGTGACTGCATTCGCCAAAACACGTTTGCAATAGGTTTGAATAAAAAGTGGTATAAGCCAAGCAAAACAAAGCAAAAACTTGCGTTAAAAACCTAAGAAAAGTAACGAAAAATATTTTCTTCTGCAAACCCTTATAGCATAGGGCACTGCATCATATAAATACAATATTATCTTGATAGTTAACACACGATGGAAAGGTGATCAGCCCTTCGCTTCAGGCACCAGTCACGGGTAATATTTAATAAATATTTGAGTGAAAAAATCTGTTATATTTATGTGACAATGAATTGAAGGGAAATGAACCCGGGACCTTTATTATGGTAACCGAACGTGCTGACCATTACGGAGGCGGAAAAAATTGTAAAATTATTAATACAAATTAAATAATTATTGAATTAATAATAAATATATAAACAATAAATATAAGGACACAAAAATGCATTTTAAAAAATATATATTAAATACTACATACATGTCTAGAAAATTAAAAAAAAAACACGCTCACAATATTTTTTATTACCAAAAAACATAAAAAAAATATTTAAAATGTGTAAGTCCCTCTCCAAGCACAAGAACTTAGTTTCTTTATTGGAGGGATTGCATTATTACATTGCTAATTTTAATATTGTAAAAGTAGAAAAGTCTTAAAAAATAATTAAAATTAAAAAAAAACTTGTGAAACCAAATTCAATAAAAAAATAAATAAAATTTAAACTTAAAAGATATTTATTTTTATGATACGATTTTTTTATTTTATGTTTTAAATATTACAGATAATTAAATGAGCTAAATCCTTATTTTCATAATTTAGCTTTCTGAAAAAATTCGTCTGTGTGACTGAGCACTGAGCAATCAGTTCTCAATTGAATTTTGTTCAAAGTCTTTGCCCTCTTTCTAGCTACTAGTACTTTAGAACTGTAGATTGTACTCTTACAGATTTACATAAATTTGCTCTAAAACGTACCTCCTCTAGAGCAATATGCTTTAAATCTTGAACGAAAAAATCACTTTCTTTGGAATATTTTAAAACTGTGATTTTACACTGAGGTGACATTTAAATTTATGGAGAAAGACTTGATTTTGATTAAAAGTGAGTCACATTTATTTATTTTCTTTTATGCACATTATAATTCTCATCATATATTACATTATACATAAAGATACACACACAGTAGCATGCACAGAGAATTCATTGGGGGAGGCAGTATAGGTAGGTAGTAAGGTAAGCTAGGTACTACTTAGTAAGGTAGGGTAGGTACTGGTTATGTTTTTAAATGTCGCGTGGGATAGTTAGGATAGGCACTACTTTTACATATATATATATATATATATATATATATATATATATATATATATATATATATATATATATATATATATATATATATATATATATATATATATATATATATATATATATATATATATATATATATATATATATATATATATATATATATATATATATATATATATATATATATATATATATATATATATATATATATATATATATATATATATATATATATATATATATATATATATATATATATATATATATATATATATATATATATATATATATATATATATATATATATATATATATATATATATATATATATATATATATATATATATATATATATATATATATATATATATATATATATATATATATATATATATATATATATATATATATATATATATATATATATAATTAAAAACAATGTACAAGTTGTTGGGTTTCAAAAGGTTATTGGAGATAATCCAGGTTAATTTATTCAGTTCATTTATTGGACATCCCTGACTGGGTTTTTTTTATATATCTCAGGCAGTTGGTTAATAAAGGTATACTCAAGACTGTTATTTGATTTTTAAATTTTATCAAATGTTTGATCAATTTTTCAAACTCATGTTAGGACACCTATAGTATTTATGTTATCTCCCTTAATTTGTTTTTGAATGGAGAGCATTCCTACGCTAGACATTGAACAAAGGTATGGAAATTATATTCGACTACCCATACCTGTTTCACTGGTTCTCTGAACATCACAATAGAGTACCGTGTTCCGGTACAAACACGGAAATGTAAATATCTACAAAACAACATTGCTATTGTGTGTCACAAGATAACATACTTCAAAGTGGGTGCATTTAATGGAAAATTATGACAGCGAATAAGAAATACATTTTTATTATTATTTTTATATTATTTTTTAACATCTCAACAAAAATAAAGAAGAATATGGAAGTCTGGGCGTTTACGGGGCTGACGACCGTCATAGGCTGGTTTAAGTGATCATTTTACACACGTGTATCATTCATGAATTCTACCCATTATTGATAACCACACTACACAAATTCTTGAAAGTTCTATATTATATATATATATATATATATATATATATATATATATATATATATATATATATATATATATATATATATATATATATATATATATATATATATATATATATATATATATATATATATATATATATATATATATATATATATATATATATATATATATATATATATATATATATATATATATATAAATATATATATATATATATATATATATATATATATATATATATATATATATATATATATATATATATATATATATATATATATATATATATATATATATATATATATATATATATATATATATATATATATATATATATATATATATATAGGTTTTTACGGGGTCGTCAGTCCCGTAAATGCCCAGACTTCTATATTCTTCCTCATCTTAGATGAGATGTCTTATTAATAATTATTTTATAATTGATCAGGTATTAAATTTGTAGAATGACATGTAGATCATTAAAAAAAAACAATTGTTTTAAACCAATTCCTTAGTCTACCTCCACAGTGTAGTGGTCAGTGCGTTTAGCTATCATGTTGGAGGTCTTGGGTTCGATTGCCAAGGAAGGTCAAAATAAATATGGGGGATTTTGACTTTCATATTTATTTAATATCACCTTGGACTGGTACAAGAAGCGCAGGGCTGACAACCATACCATGATGCAGTGCTCTATGCACCATCGGGTGCGGATAAGGGCTATACCAATTATTGAGTTTTATTTCATTTCACACGATTAGTTTCAAATACTACAATTGTTTTCGAAACTAGCCGTGTGTAATGAAATAACACTCAATAATTGATATTTTACAACTATTTCATTCATGCATCTCCTCATACATCGCTCACTGGAGATATTTTTTAAAGTTTGAAAATATAAAACAATGTATTAAAAATAAATATCAAGCCACTTATTGAACTTTTTACTGTACAGCAGATCATTTAAGGTAAAACCTGGATGATTTTTTTCCATTTAAAAAAAAAAAAGCAAAATTAAAAAAATAATTAAATAATACCTTTTCTTCAAAACGCAAGAACAACCCTTTTTGCCCTATAGTGGGTAAATATCAAGTTAAAAATATGCCGCTTTTGCAGTACATTTTCTGGGCATTCTGAAAGCATACACAACTAAAAATTGACGATTTTTGATAAATGACGTTCTTGAAAGGAGTGAGCGACATGCCCGCCGATTATTCCGACGTTTCCAAGTTTTCCTCAGTTTATCTCTGCTTCTACTACCAACTATATACTTCTCAATAAATTTATTTTACAGTTCTTTCATCTCTCATTTAATTCACATGCCTAAACCATTTAAGATAATTGTGATGAGATGTTTAGTAGGATAATATTGCGCCATAGTTGTAAAACGTTACACAGTAACTTACGAAAGGCAAAGAATAATCTTGTTTTGTCTAATTTTCTAGCCTACATATTACAAGTCACAAGAATGAACCATTTTGTACGTTATTTACATTTAGGAAAATTAATCAACCTTCTCGCAAAAGTTAAACGCCCGTAAAATGCTCGCGTAATTTGAAGGGTTTGTGGAGTGAACATATTCAGTACTGGGATGAACGTTTGAAGCATTCCTGCGTTAGCATAAAGTATGTAGATTAACAGCACGGAAAACTAGTATTTCGGCTGAACAATTGTTTTTTTGCGGTAAACTGTACATGGTATTAATAAAAAAAATGTATTTATTGATTCGGCAGTCAAATCTATTAATTTAAAATTTTGACTTTATTTATTTTTTTGTTTCTGCTTAGTAAAGCTTCTTTACGTCTCACCAATAGATGTCTCTAGTGAAGTTTTAGTGATTCAAGAACAAGGTTTCTAAATTGGTTCATATATACAGAACTTCCAAGAATTTGAGTAGTGTGGTTGTCAATAATGGGTACAATTGGTGAATGTTACACGTTTGTAAAGTGATCACTCAAACCAGCCCCGTAAATGCCCAGACTTCCATATTCTTCTTCATCTTTGATGAGATGTTAAAAAATAATATTTTTGAAATATATTGTATACATAAGTATTCCCGATGAGTAATTTCTATTTCTCATTTTGGGACATGGGATTTAGGTTAACAAGACTGGAACACAAATAATAATGTAACAAAAAAGAGTTAATTTTTTTAAATAACCAAACTAATACATAGCAAAATATAAAAACCATATACAGGTACGATAAATAGGCATAAGAAGCATATTTAAAATACACAAAAAAATATAAAAAATGAGAAAATATAAAAAATAAGGTACAAACGAAATAAGAAAATATGACTAAACACTACACGTATAATGTTTACCTTTCCGTAAAGTATTTTTTCAGATAATTTATTTTGGATTCCCGAATGGGTTCTATTTTATATATGTCAGGCAGCTGGTTAATTTGGGTAATATTAAATATATTTTAATACCTTACTCCAAATTTAAGTTTACTTGGTTAGTACCCATATTTCTTCAAATCTTTTGAGACACGTGTCTTTGTATCATTTTTATATGCTTATGTTGTTTAAAAATGATGCGAAATGATCGGTCTATTTCGGATTATTTACAAATACAGTTTTTCATTGATTCGACAGTCATTTTATCTTTAACTTAAGTTTTTTTGGAACTACTTTTTCTTTTAAATTCTTTAAATTGAAAAAAGCAAAAAAAAAAAATCTCAAACTAATAATTGTTCTGTTAAATTTTAATAAAATTTCAGTTTGAAATACTCGAAAATATAAAAATAGTTTGGTAAGCAAAATACCCTAATAAATACGAGTTTTGTGCTCAATTAAAGATGTAACTCGTTATTTAAAGTATTGTAGCATTATGTTTTATTTATATTAATTTACGTTGAAGTTAAAACACAGTAAAATTTATCCATTTTTAATTTAAGTTTTACTTTGTAAAAACCACTTTTTCTTCTGAAACGTGTTTCAATACATTTTGCCTAATATTAAATTTTTCATGAAAATGATGAGAATGATGCGGAAGACTAAGTAAAATTAAAATCAAAAATGGAAAAATTTTACCACAAAGTGATTGCCGAACCAATTAAAGTAAAATTAAAATCAAAAATGGAAAAATTTTACCACAAAGTGATTGCCGAACCAATTAATGAAAGAATAAAATAATTTAAAAAGATTATTATTTAATCGTAAAATATATATAAATGAAAAAAACTGTTATTTTTTGACATCTCATCAAAGATGAAGAAGAATATGGAAGTTTGGGCATTTACGGGGCTGACGACCGTCATAGGCTGGTTTAAGTGATCACTTTACATGTAAATGCCCAGACTTCCATATTCTTCTTCATCTTTGATGAGATGTCAAAAAATAATATTAAAATAACTCCTGTAATTGGAGATAATCCAGATTTTGTGAACAAGTATTTGGACACACTCAAAATGTTGTGAAAAAAACTGTGTTACAATTATTCTTCATATATTAGTTCGTTTTCATGTAATAATTTATTTAATTTTAAAATGATGTATTTTATATCAAAACGTAAAGACAATGACAATTTGCTCAAAGACATATACTAGTTCTTCTACGCGGTATGTTCGCCTAATAGCCAAATCACGGCTCACTCGCGATTGCTCGTGCTATTAGCTTGAAGCGTGAAATTTCTACACGGTTATCTTGATTTCGTACCGAGATTTATACGAATACTTCCGTCTTTGTATGTGCTCCTGGTACCTGAATTTCAACAGCGGTCGAGCCGGTGGGAGATATCGGCCTTTTGAGGCGCTCACGCCCTTATAGTTTCGTTACATTCCGCATATTTTCAGTATAAACGGCGATGAGGTAATATAAGTACATTTGTTAAAAGCTATTTTTAAAGATGTTTACTGAAGATAATTTCAATTTAAAATGGTGATAAAATGTATCCCGAATTTAAGCAAACAACTGTAGTAAAAAAAGTCTTTCGTTCACCTTAAAATATTTCAGATAAATTTAAACACAAGTTATATGAATATATCTATAAACCATATTTCTAAATTGATAGCTTTTCAAAGTTTTTTGCTTCATCTAAAAGAAATTTAAATTTAAAAAATTAAACACTAGTCTACGACCATTTCACGACAAGTTTATACACGAGAAGTTGTTAGAACTAAAAATATTCTCAAATCATGTTTACATTAGTGAACTCAATAGTTATTTTATACAAGTGTTTTTACATTTTACATTTTGCATCCCAACATAGGTGAAAAAGAATATGAAAGTCCGGCCCTTAAGATTTTATAGACTAGGTAATGTTTTAAGTGGTTAAAGTGATATTTTTGTATTTAAATGATCATTTTACTCTGCAAAGTAAAAAATAATTATTTATGGTTTCGGCATTTACTTTAGGGTAAGACATGATGAAATTACAAATGAAAAACACTTGACCAATTAAGTTATATTTGTTTTATTTTAACGACTAATTTTGGAAGTTATAGATGCTGTCATAATTGATTTTGTTTAAATTCAATAAAAAAAATATAACTCAACTGGTAAAAACAAGTGTTTTCTGTTACGAAAAACTACATGAAAACATATTTGTTTTATTTTAAATGCAATAAAATTGCATCAATTAATAACAATCAAAATAATGTATTGAATAACTATTCGTAATAATTAGGTGAAATTTTTCACGGAGAAAAAATATTAACGATAATCTACCTGAAGACTTAATACAGCGCGAAATCCTTTCATCGCAGGAAACTTACAAATATCAATGAAAGCCTCACACCTGCATACACACTGGCAGTACATTCTCGCACTACATTCCCTTTCCCCCACACGTATTGGACAGTAGAATTGTAGCCGCACTTAATCACCTCGCCTAGTAATGTGTGCCGTCCCTAGCGTCTGTCCTAGCTGCTGGAGTTAGAAGTGCGTTGAATAATTCATGAAGGCGTTGAAAAATAATACCACCACACGCCGAGGGATGGCAGCACGAGCCTTTTTTAATCAGCTTTCGGGCGATTCTCAAACAGTCCCTTCGTTATACGTTATATACCTCACATTGATTAAATACGCTCCCAGTGTAGACAAGATGATAAAAGTTATATTATAATCTAGTGTAATCAAAATTATGTAAATGTAATTATCCATTCCGCTACTACCCATAGATATCCCTTTGATTTTCCCCAATACCATACATACCATATACAATAAATATACAAAAAATAAAAATTCTTATTTTCTTTTGCTGAGTATTGAATGTGTAATAATACAATAGTTGCAATATTTTTTAGTGCGTCCAATTTTTGTATACAAATCTCGGTATGTCAACTTGAAAGTTATTTATATAAGAAACTACTCAAAGGTGTTTTTTTTTTTAAATAAATCTTCTTCTTTTTATCCTTATATAGGTGCATAGGACACTGCATCTTATTATTATCTTGATCGTTACTTACATGAAGGCAAGGTAATCACTTATGCGCTTCAGGGACTAGTCCAGGGTAATATGAAATAAGTAATAGAGTGTAAAATTACAAATATTAATGTCTCTGAGGTAATTTCATGTGGGTTCTTCATCCATTTTAATCACATTGTATTATTGAATATGTATGTGTGGATTGCTGGGCCAGTGAAGGTTTTAATTTATACGTAGTTTGATATAAAATATGTATTATGAGAATTCATTTAAATTTTCACATATTTTGAGAGTTGTCTTCTAGTTTAATAAAAATAAATTTCCATCCTGGCACTTATATTGCACTGCCATCTGTATTATTAAAGAACTATAAAATTGGGAACAGTATGCATGGAAGTGCCAGCAAAATTTATTAAAAAATTCATACAAATAGCACTCCGGTTATAGACTATGACTAAAATCTATTTTTTGTAACAAATTAAAATAAACTAAATCCCATTGAAATTGTAAGCTATATAAATGAGTAATTTAAATTTATTAACACTTTTAAAGGTTTAACAATGCACAAGAAAGGCAAACTAGCTATCACAGAAAAAAATATCAATATTGTTTTAATTTACATTAAAAAAATAGAAATCAAGCAAAGGGAAACGCCTATTGGGTACATATGTATATGTTTTGAAATGTTTCAACACAAAAGTTTGACTTATACGCTGAAATGTGATATATGGCGTACATCCACCACACACTGGACAAAAGTAAACTGAAAAACACTGTTTTCAGTTTCATGAAAGCTCACTGCCTGAAAATATGAAATGCATTGAGTCATAAACTTTAAGCAAAGCTCGCAACTCGGAGGACCGATGCTCGAGACCCGCTGTGTGGACAAAAAACTTTTCAGCCCAACTTTTGCGAAAGTGCCGTATCGCCCGAAAGTTTCTGTAAACAGGTCTCTTGTAAGCGGACAATTTGCTGCTACCGGATTCACCACCTTTTAGCCGTATTATGTGTTTTACAAGAGACAATGAATGTTGGAAAATAATTAATAAAATTCATAAAAATAATATCAAGGTATTGATATTTCACTCCGCCTCCGTGAAGAAATGGTTAGGTTAGGTTAGGTATTTAGCTACAGCGCTGAAGGTCCAGAGTTCGATTTCCAGGGAGGGGGGTGAAAGCAAATATTAGTGATTTTACACACTTTTCTTGAATGTTATTCGCAGATACTTTTTGACAAATTTTATAAACTTTATAAAATAAAACAACTTTGTTTAACCACTTTTTATTGTTACATTTTATCCAATCAGTTTCGACTAGAACTTTGTTATCATCAGGTTTTAGAATTTAGTACATAAACCCTGATAATGACAAGGTTCTTGTCGAAACTGGTTAGATAACGTGTACCAATAAAAAGTTGTTAAAACAAAGTTGTTTTATTTTATAAATTTACACACTAATATTCAATTAATATAACCCTGAACCCCCTGAAGCGCAGGAGTGATCACATTGCTTTTATAAAAGTATTGATCAAGATAACACTGCGTCAATATGATGCAGTACCCTATGCACCATTGGGTGCGGACAAAGGTTAGAAGAAGGAAGATATAATACTACGGAGGCGTTTGGCTACATCCGTAGATGATCCGTAGCTGGGCTGATCACTTTCCCTTGATGTGTTAACGTTCAAGATAACATTGCTTTTACATGATGCAGTGCCTTACGTCTGACATACCTACTGGGACAATTGGTCAGCAACTTCCAATTCGATTCAGTTCCAGGTTCGATTCCCAGGTCAAATAAATATAAGTGATTTTTTATTTGAATATTTATTCAATATTACCCCGGACTGGTAGGTACTTGAAGCTCTGGGCTCATCACCTTTCTTTCATATATTAGCAATCAAGATAACACTGTTTTTATGATATAGTTCCAAATGACTTTCATTATGACAAACTTACTAACCTTTGACTCGTTTCACGTTACCTGCCTACCCCAAGAAGGATAGGACGCTATACCACTCTGTATTTTGTACACCATGCTTTTAAATTAATAATGTTCATTGCTAGCTTTTTCATCTTTCTGTAGTTTATTGAGTGAACTTCGAACTTAGAATAAAAATTACTATTTATTTTATAAAATACTAGAATTTCAGCAATTTGAAGAACGAAGATTTTTACAATTAAAAAATCTACAGACGTTGGAAATGAAATATGAGTATAAATATTTTTGACAAAATTACTCTTGAATTGTCAGACATAAAATTCGATAGTAATAATTAATACAACAAGGTTTGATTGGAATGGATATATTGTTTTTATTCACAGTTTTAATATTCAGAGTTTAATAGATAAGGTTTCATTATTAGTTTATCAAAATCACAATGAAATCTAATAAATATGATAACATCTCATTTTCTGTACTTGGCTAAGACAAAATCTTTGATATGTAAGACAAAGGAAAAGCAAATGTGTTGTAGACAAACATTCACATATTATAATATAATTAGAACGAAAACAAAATACGAAAAAAACATACCCCTATACAATTCTTTAACAAATGTTTCAAAGCTTTGACTTACATCCCTTGTATTTTCTACAGTATTTATTGTCAAAGAAAGGCAAGAAGCCAATAAGAGAGGACTTAGAAGAAACACAAAGGACCTTAAAAACGAATCGCGAAAAAAAGCGTTAGCGAAAACAAACCCCAGAGAAACTTTTATTCAAAGGTATCAACGTTTAAGTTGAACTTTTTTTACGTATTATATTTAAAAGAAAAAAACAAATACCATTTACATATTTTTTAATATTAAAAACCATACAATGTAACTCATGTTTAAAACGATGAGAGAAATGATCTTTATTTTAAGGATTGATAACGACGCTGTCTGTATCACGTGCACATTCATAACTTTATTGACGTTCTTAACCAATTTAGTGTTTTGGACATGTGAGTTGAATGAGAAAGGACAGCAAAACAAATTTACGAAGTTGAAAATAGAAGCAAAAGAAGACAGTGTAAAACTTGTACACTTAGCCATATTATACTTGGCACTTTGAAGTATTTCGAATACTTGAAAGTGGTTAGGTCAGGAGTCAGAATAATCTCAGATGCACGAATGTCGAAGAGGCGAAGATTGTTTGCAAAGACAAAGTGCTGTGGCATTCTATTCTCATTGTCTACTCCTGCAGGGAAGCGGCGTAATGTTTATTTGGTTACTTAATTTCTTCACGAGTTGTTCATTTATCAGGATTTTTCAAATAAATCATAATTTTTTAACATATAGATTTAATAATACTTTCAATTTTATATCTTTTATTTCTTTATGTATTTATTAAAAAATACTCCTAAGTGGTATCTCAATAACTCGTTAGTGGAAAAACCGATATTTATGAACATTAATTTGAACACACTAAAAATATTGTGACTTTTGTTTTATCACACTTAAAAAATTTTTTAATCAAAAAGTAAATTATATTGTATTAATTTAAGTTTTACTTGGTAAATACCACTTTTTCTTAAAATCTTTTGTGACACGTGTTTCGATGCATTCCGCATGCATCATTTGTAAAAATAATGATATTTACTAAGTTAAACATAAAAATATATGTTACCACAAAGTGATTACCGAATCGGGGAAATTTTTAAACCATTACCCCAAAATATTTTAACGTAAGTCGATATTACCACCTCCCTCCATTTTGAAAAGAAGATATTCAATGTTTGTTTATTTAAAATAAAACTTATTTATTGAATTAATATACACGAAAAAGAAAAAAAGTTACACGAAAATAGTAAGTTTGTAATATACAAACAAAATAAAATTCTCAAATTGGATCAAATGGAAATTCAGGTTTTCAGGTTTCCTTTTCAGTTTTTGGAGAAATTATGTTGCTTCACGTTTGATACAATTACATAAAAATTGGGACCTTTTGATGTAAGAGAAGCTAATGGAATAGTCTTCAGCGTTTTATCGATTTCTCTTTTTTTTTAATTACCTTACGTCCAAGTGACTCTGAAATCTGGCTACGGCTTATGCAGCACCGTTTATCATGACCCTATTGAGGCTTCAATTTTTTCAGTTTCATAGCCTATGCCTGCTCGTGAGTGGATTTACTCTTTATGTTTAAAGTTACTATGATTTCATGTTATTCAAGAGTGAAAATTCTAGGTAAAAACACCCGCTTCGATTTCTGAATTGTTTAAATTTGTAAAAGTACTAACACATTTATGAAAAAGCAAACTAGAAAAACTCCTTATTACCCAGAATAATTCATTTTTACCCCGTTTGGGGTAATTGACAACGGTTCCCCGACCGCTGAATTAAATAGTAATTATTAGATTATTGGTATTTTGACTGTGTTTTGCTAGTATTATTTTTAGACATCTCATCAAAGATGAAAAAGAATATGGAAGTCTGGGCATTTACGGGGCTTACGACCGTCATAGGCTGGTTTAAGTGATCACTTTACACACGAGTAACATTCACCAATTCTACCCATTATTGACAGCCACACCACTCAAATTCTTGGAAGTTCTATATATATGAACCAATTTAGAAACCTTGTTCATGAATCACTAGAACTTCACTAGAGACATCTATTGGTGAGATGTAAAGAAGCCTTTTATTAAGCAGAAACTCTTATATTAGTATGTGAGATCCGAATCCTGGATTATAATCACACACACGAGAAACGCCAGAAAATACCATTTTCATTTTTATTTAAATTCCCAGACTTCCATATTCTTCTTCATCTTTGATGAGATGTCAAAAAATAATATGAAAATAACTCCTGTAATTGTAGATAATCCAGATTTTGTGAACAAGTATTTGGACACACTCAAAATGTTGTGTTTTGCTAGTATTTGGAAAAATCTAGTTTAGCGGTTAATTTTGTGATTGTTTTTCTATTGCAGAGTTTCTTTCATTCAATCATTTCTAAGATGAGAATCCGCGACAACCTTATTAATGGTGCCTTCCAGACGTCGTTCATTTAGGATATTGAATAAGAAGGATTGTTGTTTGAGACAGTGGATAAACCGCCTTTTAAATAATGGCCTCCTCTCTAATCCAGTGATGGGTGATTAATTTTGATATTTTTTAGCTCATTAACACATCTTACGAGTACATACTTTGTTAATGATGAATAAATTGAAATTTTAAAAATTAATACCTGATTTGAAAAATTTTTCAAACCCAATTTATCATGTCTCATGTTATTAATAACCTAATAATTTAAAATTAAACATTTGCATAAGAACAAAAATTGAGATTTATTTCAGTAAACACAATAAGTTTGCAAAATATAGTAATTTTTTTATACCCAATTCATCAAATCCTATAATAATATTTACTTAATTTTTCCGCCTCCGTTCTGGAGGTCCCGGGTTCGATTCCCAAGGGGGGTAAAATAAATATAAGTGATTTTTTCACTGTAATATTTATTCAATATTACCATGGACTGGTACCTGAAGCCGAGGGCTGATCACCCTTCCTTCATGTGTAAAAACGATCAAGATAACACTGCGTTTATATGACACAGTGCCCTATGCACCATTGGGGTGCGGATAAGGGTTTTAATTTTTATATTTAATTTTTCAAAAATTAAATACGTACATTGGACCACAAATTGTTATTTGCTTTATAAAATAAAACAACTTTGTTTTATTTCATTTCATTGAGTTTTTATCAATTTTTAATAAATGTTTTACTTCTCATTTCGTACGACTAGTTTCGAAAACTATAATAATAAAACCCTAACCGCACCCCGATGGTGCATAGGGCACTTCTTCATATAAACGCAGTGTTATATCGATCGTTTACACATGAAGGAAAGGTGATCAGCCCTCCACTTCAGGTATCAGTCCAGTGTAATATTGAATAAACATTATAGTAAAAAAATGACTTATATTTATTAAACCCCCTGGGAATCGAACCTGGGACCTCCAGAACGGTAGCCGAGCATGCTGACCATTACACTACGGAGGCGGACAAAAGCTTCGAAAACTATGGATGTTTTAAAACATAATGAAATAATACTCAGTTAGTGGTAAAACAAGTGTTTAATTTTTAATATTAAACATGTCTAACAAAGTTAATGTCAAGCGAAATCAACAAATAATATTAATTTCTTATTTTGTAAGTAAAAGTAGAAGTTACTTTTTTCAAATAAAGCTCTTTATTTATCCCATTTGTTGAATATTAATGTTGTTGGTGTCCATCTACTTCTAACCCGTATCCGCACCTAATGGTGCATAGGGCACTACATCCTAATTAACACATTGTTACCTTGATCGTCACTTACATGAAGGTAAGGCGATCAATCCAGTGTTTCAGGGACCAGTCCAGTGTAATATTATATAAATATTATTGGAGGCGGACAAAGTTGTGGACAATGTTAATCAGGTACAATAAATTAAAATTAGATAGTTATCATGACGGAGTACCTACCGAATCAATTAACGAAATAATAAAATTGTTTATTTATGCTTTTGAATAACTGACTTCACAATTTATCCTCGTTATTTAATTAACCGAGCGATTTGTCATCCGGGCATTGAAAGTGAATTATTACGCAAGAATTATAACGTATACAGAAATGTCTCCTTACCTTCCCGATATAACATCTAGTTTACAAGGCCGTCCTACATCCATTTATTAACGCCCATTCGCGCATTTGTCTTCATACAATTTGTTAAAACAAAGGCCATTATAATTAACGAGGTGGATGTCAGATTTTCCCATTATGACAAAGTTTTTGAGAAATATTACCGCTATTTTAACGAACCGGTTTTACCAGTTACTAGAAATATGCCAATTATAATTCACCTCAACGTATCGCGGTGATCATAGTGTGATAAAATAAATCATGTTTTTTTTTGCATGAAAATATGGAAATACTAATAACTAACTCATTAACCATCGCGTTGCTTTTCCGCAGGGGTAACACAGAAAATAAAATGACACTTCAATTTATCCTTTTAAATGATCTTTAAAATTAAATTATTAAAGCGATAGCTATGATTGATTGATTTTTAATTGTATATACAGATTTTGTGAACAAGTATTTAGACACAGTCAAAATGTTGTAAATAAATTAATTGGTCAAATTATAAGCTTAAATAATAAAAATGAAAATGATATTTTCTGGCGTTTCTCATGTGTGTGATTATAATCCAGAATTCAGACCTCACATACTAATAAATGAGTTTGTGCTCAATAAAAAGCTTCTATTCATCTCACCAATAGATGTCTCTAGTGAAGTTCTAGTGATTCAAGAATAATGTTTCAAAGTTGGCTCATATATCGCTCACTCCTTTCAAGAACGTCATAATTTAATAATCATCAATTTTCATTTATGCATGTTTTCGGAATGCCCAGAAAATCTACTATATTCCAGCAAAAGAAGCATATTTTTAACTTATTATTTACCTGCTACAGGGCCGAAAGTGTTGTTTTTGCATTTTGAAGAAAAGGTATTGTTTGATTTTTTTTTTAAATATACTTAATATTTTTTGAATGAAGAAAAAACCATCACGTCTTACCTAAAAAGATCTGTTGCACAGTAAAAAGTTCAATAAGTGGCTTGATATTAATTTTTAATACATTGTATTAGACGTTGTTGAAAGGAGTGAGCGATATATGACATTTCAAACTACTTAAATTTTGTCAGTTTATAGAACGTTGAAAACTTGGCAATATACATCATTAAGTCAAAATAACATATTTTCGAGGAAACGTTTTTTGTCAGTGTACCTACCCACAATATGTTTTTATATGTGTTTCCATCTTAAGAAAAAATACTTAATTTAAAAACTCACGTCGAATTATAAAAAAAAAACATATATCCAACTAACTAACCGTCATCACGCTTTCTCGCGGGTGTAGGCATAGAGAACAGAACGCCACACCACTCTGTCTCTGCAAACAATCTTCAAATTTATCAGGCAAATGCAATAAATAGAAGCAGTGGAAGCCTTGATTTGAAAAAGTGTTTCAAATACATGAACGAGATCAGATCAGGAGTGAGAATAATGAGAATGGAAGAGGGGAATATCATTTGCGGAGGCAGATTGATGTGGCGTTCTATTATTTCTACCTACCCCTGTAGAGGAGCGGTATGATGGTTAGTAATATGGTAATAATTTCATATGGGGCTTAACATTTTTGTCGAAAGTTTAATTTTGTTTTAAAATTCAATAAATCTTACAACATTTTGAGTGTGTCCAAATACTTCTTCACAACATCTGAACTATCTCCAATTACAGGAGTTATTTTCATTTTATTAAAAAAATACATATCTTCTTTTATAACACACTCCTTGTCATTCATCGTTCTCATAATATAAGGTTTAAAAAAAAGTGTTACTTGGTAAATATAATACCAACATTTCTAAAAATCTATAGTGACACGTGTATTTATGCACCCCACATTATTTTCAAACACCGTAATGTCCGTCTTTTGAAAATACTTGATTGAAAGTATCGAGTAAAATTTAATTAAAAAAAAGATAGATATTACTACTATTAATGAAATAAAGTTGTTTTGTTGTGTTTGTTTGTTTTTAAGTGGTATTACACAAAATAAACAATGAATGTTATATTACCATACCTCAATGTTAACAATGCTTTTAATATACAAAATATATCTTTACTTTGCTGTTTTTAAATAGCTTTCTCATATTGACTATTTTGCGGATAAATACATAATGATATATCTATAATACATTGCTGAAAGTTTCTTCTATCGCGTCGGCAGGAAGGTACGTGAGGTTATTGAAAAATGATACTAAATTACGATTTCGCGTGCGGGATTTTGAAAGGTACGTCATGTACCTCGGGACGTTTCAATCCCAAATGCTAAATATTTAATATTCGACTCGAGCTCTGGCCTCGTTATAAATATAAATTGTTGACGTTGGTACGATTATTTAATTCGATTCCGTACTTAGAGAGGCGTTCTTGTTAAATAAATTGTAAATGCACCCACATTTTCACGTTCAGAGGCTTTTTGATACTACGTAAAGCTCGCAGAACCCAAATAAGCTCATTGAAAAGAAGAATATTTTATAAATTATTAGATTAAAACCAATATTTTTAGCTTTTCCACTTTATTTTTATTTGAACAGCAACCGGGTTTCGTTGTTACCGACATCATCAGACTGGTCTGATGATGTCGGTAACGACGAAACCCGGTCGCTGGTCAAATAAAAATAAAGTGGAAAAGCTAAAAGTATTGGTTTTAATCTAATATTATATTAAAATGCAATTCCATCACGAAGTGTCAGTGGATAATATTAATCTATTAAAAAGAATATTATATAAATGTTAACCGATACATTTCACCCTCGTCATATGTACGAGAATTTAATCTTTGATATTTGACTTAGTTTAAATTTACAAGCAATTTCAACCTTCTCTCACTAATTAATAAACCATCATCTAACTTCCTCGCTGGAGTAGGCAGAGAAAATAGAACGCCACACTACTCTGTCTTATCAAATATTCTTCGCCTTTTTTACATTCATGCATCTCCTCCACGTACCCGGCGATTATTCCAACTTCTGACCTGGCCGCCTTCAAGTATTTGACATACTTGAAAACACCAAGAAAAAAACAGTTAAAAAAATATATTTTAATATCTAAGACAAAGCTTTAAAAGAATGTAACAATTAATTCAAAATATTTATAGACAACTTTTTGACAATTTTCGATATGTTCAGAAACTTTTAGTGTCTAAAGGCTGTTATATTCTATGAAACATCATTTTTTTCCATAAATACCAAAATATTTTTTTAAAAATAATTATAAATCTTATAAATCATATAAAGTAAAAACAGATTTCTTTAAAATTTTGGCACAACGTTAAATTGGAACACGCGGGTGTTAATACAATATAACACGCGCGTAATATAACATATTAGTGCCAAATATACCTGTGACAGGTATTTTTATCCATTGCAGATAAAATTGATTCAAAAATAGAAAGACAGTTTTCATCTACCTTCATTGCAGCACCATCTGTTGAAGGTAAAGGGAAGTAATTTTAAAACAAACGATGTCGTGAAGTACAGATTTTAAGTGGTATTTCACAAAGTGAAAGTTGAAGAGTGTTTTTATTTATTACCATACCAAAAAGTTTAAAAAAAACAACTAACTAACTAACCATCACGCCGTTTCACCGCAGGGGTAGGCAGAGAGAAGCTCACTCTGTCCTTGCAAAAATTCTTCGCCTCTTCCACGTTCATGCATCTCCTCATACATACCCGCCGATTGTTTCGACTCCTAACCTAACCCTTACCACTTTCAAGTATTTGGCATACTTGATCGTGCCAAGTTTTTCTTGGTCTTCCTCTGCTTCTTTTTCAAATAACATTCGCTTCATAAATTTGTTCTACCGTTCTCTCCTAACTCATTTGTTCTACATGTTCAAAACCATCTCAACACACCTTTCTTAATTTTATCGATTAAGCTTGTCTCAGCTTTACATTCCTTCCTTATTTCACTATTCGAACGTCTATCATACATCGTTTTGTCGCACATTCTTCTGAGAGATCGCATTTCAAGTGCATTCAGTCTACTTTCATCCTTCTTTGCCAACTCTATGTTTCACTTCCATACATTAGGGTCGGAACCAGGACTCCGTTGTGTACTGCCAGTTCAGCATTCGCTTAAAAAGTTAAAAATACTTTTAAAATACACAAATAATAATTAAGATAAGATCTAGCGATAACCTTTTTGAGTAATAGTATAGATACTTGGTGAACCCTAAACATGTGCTAACTGCGGCACATTACTACCCTTTTGGAATTACGGGGGCATCTTCTGTATAAAATGAGCTGGTCACGTGCCTCTCAACTAACAGGACACATACTCGCAGTAACATGCATTAAACACGCGATCTGCACATCAAACCCGTGAGCTACCACTGTCCAACAGACTACGTTCAAAGCCGGATAAGGTGCTTTTTCCGTTAAAAATATTTAAATAGTATTTTATTAATTGTCATTTCATTGTATTATTTTATTTTTGTCCGCCTCCGTAGTGTAATGGTCAGCATGCTCGGCTACCGTTCTGGAGGTCCCAGGGGGGAGGTACCGGGTTCGATTCCCAGGGGGGTTTAATAAATAAAAGAGATTTTTTCACTTCTAATATTTATTCAATATAACACTGGACTGGTACCTGAAGTGGAGGGCTGATCACCTTTCATTCGTGTGTAATCGATCGAGATAACACTGCGTTTATATGAAGCAGTGCCCTATGCACCATTGAGGTGCGGTAAGGGATTTATTGTTATTATTATTTATTGTTCTGGCATTTATGTTACAATGATTAAGGAAACACTTGTTTTTATACCACTTGAGTTAATTAATGACTTCTAGTTTCGGAAGCTAAACGTCCATCGTCAGGTCTGAATAATAACTCAAATATAAATTTTAAATAAACTGTTCTTTAAATGAGGAGAGGGGTAAGTAAGGGGGAGGGGGTTAGTCAAGGGGCGGAGTTTGAAAACAAAGGAAAAACGGAAAACAAAGATGAAGAATTTTGAAATAGTATATTATTTAATAAATTATTTTTAGAATTTAGGTTTTTTTGGATTTATAAATTTTCTAAATAATTCATAATTTGGCCTTTATGCGGTACAAGGTGTAATAATTTTAATATATGAGAGTGGAATGAGTGATTTGTATCTATTATGTGAATAAACTCAAGTGGTATAAAAACATTGTTTCCTTAATCATTTTAAATATTTTCACGATATTTAGGAAAATAACCTCCTGTTTTTAAACGCACTATTCTATTTCGTTTTCTATACGTACTATAAGAAACATCTTATTTTTATACTACTATTCCTGATACTCTCTTTTCAAAACCTGATAAAGCATTTTTTAGAATAATCATGATATTCTAGGAAAATAATGCTCAATAAAAGCATCTAATTTTTACTCTCCCTGTTCAGTCTATCAGTCTAAAGTGTTTTTTTGCAAACAAATAATATATTTTAAATAATCATGATATATTAAGAAAATAAAGTATTGGAGTAAGTCTATCTTCAAAACCGGATGAAGTATTTTTTCACGTAAAATAAAATGTTTTATCGATCATGATATTCTAGGACAATAAGGCCCTCATGAAATATCTTATTTTTACTCGTCCTTTTATTGGTTTATTTTCAAAACCTGATTTTTTTAGCATTTATTTAAACTTGAATGTTATCATTAATATTTTTTCTGGGAAAATAAGAGCCATATTAACATATATTATTAATTGTCTTGGTAGTCTAACATTAAAACCGAATATTTTTTTTACGTGTGAATAACATGTTTTTTATTAATCATGACATTCTAGGCAAATAACGCCTTATAGAAGAATCATATTTCAATTTTTCTGACAGTCTATCTTCCAAACCAGAAAAAATATTTTAGTGTAAAAATAATATTTTTTTTAAATCATGCTATTCTAGAACCTATTATTTTATTATTTTGTCCGCCTCCGTAGTGTAATGGTCAGCACGCTCGGCTACCGTTCTGGAGGTCCCGGATTCGATTCCCAAGGGGGGTAAAATAAATATAAGTGATTTTTACACTGTAATATTTATTCAATATTACCATGGACTGGTACCTGAAGCGGAAGGCTGATCACCTTTCCTTCATGTGTAAAAACGATCAAGATAACACTGCGTTTTTATGACACAGTACCCTATGCACCATTCGGGTGCGGATAAGGGTTTTATTATTTATTATTATTATTCTAGAACAATAATGCCGTTCAGAAATATCTAATTGTTACCCATCATATCAGCTTATTTTCGAAACCGGATAAAGTGTTATTTTTTATGTAATAAAATTGTCTTATTAACTTTTCATTATGAAGTTCTGTCTACATGGAATGGGCAAAAAAAATTGTTTTGAATAAATGTAATTTAATTTGTTTGTTTTTTCAAAAGCTAAGGAGCACCGTGTAGTTGGGTCTTAATATTTATAGGACAATGTTACCGATAAACCACGACAAAATACGTTAATGTCAATGCAGTTCATAATCTTTTATGCAATCTAAAAATTTGGATTGTCACTTTTGAGAAAAATATAGTAATAGATTTATATTATCCACTGACACTTCGTGATGGAATTGCATTTTTAATTTATTATTAGATTAAAACCAATATTTTTAGCTTTTCCACTTTTTTATTTGACCAGCGACCGGGTTTCGTCGTTACCGACCAGTCTGATGATGTCGGTAACGACGAAACCCGGTCGCTGGTCAAATAAAAAAGTGGAAAAGCTAAAAATATTGGTTTTAATCTAATAATAAATTAAAAAATATAGTATCTCAATGGAAAGAACTTAGATGTTTTGGTATGATTTTAATTTAATTTGATTTTTAAAATTGTTTGGGACCACCGTGTACGAGTACCTTCATATTTATCGAGCGATGTTACGGATATACCACGACATAATACGTTTACGTCAAATAATATGACGTATATGCAGCATTAAGCGTGGCAAGCACGTAAAATCGTGAAATCCACATGACAGAATACAGAGTGTCACGTGTCATCCCATTTTATTGCATATCGCAGCATCCTACCTCACTTTACTCTCCATACTTCACACCTCATATCAAATCTAGGTGGGACTTTTTACCAGGGGTGTATTCTTTAAACCCTTTTTATTTAATTGTTTAAAAAAATAAAATAAAATGCGTATTCACCAGGCCTAACACTTCGCGACAGAGTTAGAAACTCTGAAACAAGAAAAATCTGCGATGTTGAAGATGTTGTGCGATGGGGAAGAGAAAGAAGACGTTTCTGGAGAGATCTTGTAGGAAGAGCGAGTACGGATCGAGTGGTGAGGATAGCAGCGGACAGCAGCGTAAGCGGGATCAGACCCCCAGGAAGACCACCTAAACGATGGAGGGATAGCTGGTCTTCCACCTCCAAGGAGCGGACTGGAGAATGACTTCGGAAAGGACTTAGTCCTAAAAGAAGAATAAGAAAAAGAAGATGCGTATTCACACAATTGTAAGGAGGGGACTGACCGGAGCCATTTCGTCGTAACGTAACATGCTACAAAGCGAGCATTCGTATAGTCAGTACAGCGATCCGAGCTCGTTCTGAGTACTCTATCCGATGCTCGGATGTTCGAATGCTCGCCGCGAATGTTACGTGACGACGAAATGCTAACGCCAAGAATTTTTATGATTTTCTATTTTTTAGTTCTAGTTTGTGTATTCTAGTTTGTATCTTAATTTTAAATTCTACTGTGATGTAAGAGATATCAAAATAAAGTTATAACTCCGTTTTATGTTCAAAACCATAACTTGACTTCAAAACATGTGTTTATATATTAAGTTCAACTAAATGATTTTTACTAACTTGGGACATTTAAAAATATGGAGTTCAAGTATAAAATGTGACGATTTTATTAATTGATACTGCAGTAACTTTTTGATGAAATGTATTAATTTTTTATTAAAGTTTTACTTGGTAAATAACACTATTTATTAGTGGTTTTACCAAAATATTAAATAGTGGTATTTACTTAGTAAAACTCAAATTAAAAATGAAATTTCTACCGACCTGTATTTTTTTAACAACTTTAATTATACAACATAAGTGCATGTTGTATTTTTCTTTTCTACACAACTATTTTAAAATACATAAAATATTAAAAATATAATTGACGAGAAGCGGATCTGTTGAGCTTAAAATGTCGACGAACAAAAGTTCGAATTTTACGGAAATCTGAAATGATTTTCTGAAATGACTCAACCGAATGAATTTCGATCGAAAGAAAGCACAGATTTATTCAAATATGTATTTTTAAACTGGTATTTTTACATTTTTAAGAAAATCATATCAAGTATTCAGTAGAATATCATTTTAATTATTTTTATATTTATATCATAAAATTTATATCAGAAATAAAAAAAAAAGATTTATAAGTAAATGACAACTTACCGAGATTTAAGTCTACCTGTTTCAAAACGTACCCTTCTCTTCGTCAGGAAAATCATAGCCTTAATTTTAATTCAACTATCTCTTTTTCATTTTTTATGCGAGGGATTGCAAGAGACTTAAGGGGGAAGTAGAGAGGGATTGAAAATAGACAATAATTGTTTGTCATTCCATCCTCCTCTCTTCCTTGTCAATCATATTGACACGATTATATTAACAATCATATTTTTAAACACGTAAAAACAACAATCAAATTTAAAATACATAAAAAAATATTCATTTATCATTTTTTAACATGCGTTATAATTTTATTGCCATTTTCCACAGTACAAATTATACTTTAAACCTTGTTCAGTCGTGTTTATTTTATACTTTAATTTTGTGATGTTTGCTTTATAGTACGCAGTAGATCCCTTTTGTTAAGATTGTGTTTAATCTTATTTCTTACTTTTCTTATAACCACATCATCGCTTTATTTACAATAACTTACCTTATTTACATTGTTTTACATTTTATTCTAAACCTTCTCTACTTTTGTATATATTTTTATTACCTGATATTTTTTACATCATTCTTGCTCTATGTACCCTTATCTTAGTTTATATTTTCAAGTACTTTTTATAGCGTAATTTTTATTTAGTTTAAATAATACCGTCTCACAGTGAGTGACTTAATTTACTCATTGGGAATATTACGTATAAACTTAATTTGTAATTTCCAAGTCATATGGATAAAATATAATTTTATGTATAAAATCGAGTGATCAGTGACTTGCTACGTTATATAAATTAACTCACGATTTTGTTAATTTATATAACGTAGCAAGCAATAACGATATCTAAACAATAAATATGGACGTCTGCGTATTTATAGAGCTTATTACCTGTCATAGGTTGGTAAAGTGATCTCTTTATACACGTGCATCATTCACCATTATACCCATGATTGACAACCACACTACTTAAATTTTCGAAACTCCTAGATATGCTGATCAATCTTATAACACAGTACATATGAGTTCACAACGGTCATTTTTGTTGGATAGAAAAGAGCTTTAATTAGCAGAGAACCTTTTATTTGTATGCAAGATCTGAGTCCCAGAATATTTTTACATTTTGGGAAACGCCTGAGAACACGATTTTAGTCCAGTAACTTAAAAATTGACCAGTTATTTTTTTTATATATATTAAACATATATTGCTCACCCCTTTCAACAACGACAAATATCAAAAAACATGATTTTTCAGGATATCGTTTTTAAAGTTAAAAAATATAATGAAAAGTATTAAAAATAAATACCAAACCACTTATTGAAAATTTTCAGATCTTTTTAAGTAAAACCTGAATGTTTTTTCTCCGTTTGAAAAATAATTGGGATATAAAAAAAATTTAAACAATACGTATTATTCAAAATGCAAAAACAACACTTTCTGCTCTGTAGCGGGTAAATATTAAGTAAAAAATATGCCACTTTTGCTGGGATATAGTACATTTTTTGGGCATTCCGAAAACATGCATACCTGAAAATTGACGATATTTGATGAATGACGTTGTTGAAAGGAGTGAGCGATATATGTATTAAATTTAATTGAACGGTTGTCTTACTCTTGTGACGTTTTCTCACTACAGAGCTCATGTAATTATATTTGTAATTTGTATTTTCCTACACGTGTGTAGTGTGTGGGATTTCGGGAAATTCTGTTGTGGGTACAGTATAACGAAGGTGTCTTGTGTGGTCTATCCGATATATAGCCGCGGTCGGATGTTGCTAGGAATTTGTAATGAGTTCTCTGTAAACCACTTACTCAGCTCAAAGCCAAAAACTACTAATTAGCAATTAAATATCCAATCGACTGGAATGCGAAGAAAATTTCCCGAATTTCGCCTACCGTATTGAAAACTTCAAAATTATACACTATTTTTTGACATCTTATCAAAGATGAAGAAGAATATTGAAGTCTGGGCAATTACGGGGCTGAAAACCGTCATAGGCTGGTTTAAGTCACTTTAAACATGTGCAACATTCACATATTCTACCCATTATTGATAACCACACTACTCGAATTCTAGGAAGTTCTTTATGTATGAACCAATTTTAAAACATTGTTCTTGAATCACTAGACTTCACTAGAGGCATCTATTGGTGAGATGAAAATAAGCTTTTTATTGAGCAGAAACCCTTTTATTAGAATATGAGGTCCGAATTCTGGATTTTAATAAAAAACATGAGAAACGCCAAAAAATATCCTTTTAATTTTTTATCATTTAAGCTCATAATTTGACCAGATAATTTATTTACAACATTTTGAGTGGGTCCAAATACTGGAAACACTCAAAATGTTGTAAAAATAGAAACCATTTTTTGTTCATATTTTTTGTAACATTTTCTAACTCCATAACGATGATCTATGCACAAATGGATAAATATGATAATTTAATATATGAACAACGGTATAGTTATTTAAACATGAATTTTATTTGACAAGTTAGAAAAAAACTATCTAGTTGTTATTTTATAACATAAAAATAACAACTAGATAGTATGAAATTGAAGTATTTTTATAAATAAGTCGTTGTAATTTAAAAAATATAAGTTTAAGCCTCATTATAATTTTGTAAAATATTTTTGGTTTTTGAATGTACAGATTTTTTCAGAGACCACTGATTAAATTGAAAGAACGAGGAAAAATAATTTCGTGGATGTTTCGAAAACAATGTAGTAAGATTACTCAGGATTACTAGAAAGAATTGTCTTTGTAAAAATTTGTTGAGAATCTCATTGTGTTTAGAGCAATCGAATAGAATTCCCCGCAACGTTGTACTATGGATTTATTGAGTGCCAATATTCGACACTCGAGATATTTTTATCAGCTGTACTTTTATTTTCTTTCATACTTCGAGGAAGGGTTTGGTAATTTTTATTTATTTGGTTTTTAGTTTGTGCTATTATTTTATTTATTTTACTAACTAACTAACCATCACGCCGCTTCTCCGCAGGGGTAGGCAGAGAGAATCGAACGCCACACCACTCTGTTTTCGCAAACATTTTTCATCTCTTCAACATTCAAGCATGTCTTCATACATACCCGATGATTATTACGACCCGGCTGCTTTCAAGTATTTCACATACTTGATTGTGCGAAATTTTCCTCGGTCTTCCTCTGCTTCTTTTTCCAATTACATTCGCCTCATGAATTTGTTTAACCGTTCTTTCCTTACTCATACGTTCCACATGTCCAAACCATCTCAACATACCTTTCTTGATTTTATTGATAATGCTTATCTCAGCCTTGCATTCTTTCCTTATTTCATCATTCGAACATTTATCAAACATCGTTTTGCCACACATCCGTCTGAGGGATTGCATTGCGACTACATTCAGTCTGCTTTCATTTTATTTATTTTCAATTTTGTAAATTTAAAGTTTTTTGAATAAATAATTAAAAATTATAATAAAACACATTTTCGTGATTCTTACCCAAATTTTAACATACAAAAGCTAATTACTTCATTAATGAGTCATTCCAGCATAATTGACATTAATTTAAATTTAAATATTTAACAGCAAAATATATTTGTGAATTTCTTAGTTTATACAGTCGTTAAATCATCTTGTTTATACAATTAAATAATGAATACTAGATACATTAATATGAATCGGCGCCTTGAGCGATTGTTTCATTAGGAAATTTAAATTAAATAGTACTAAATTTATACTGATTTCCGAAATTCACAACTGTTCATAATTCTCACCGTAAAACTAATAGTTATCTAAACTTACCAACTAACAATCATTTAGTTAGTTTAGAGCATGGGTGGCCAACCTTTTTAGAGCATGGGCGGCAGTCGGGCCAGATTTCAGAAATGATTTTCCTACCGAGCCTTAAAAAAAATCGTTTATTATTCAAAGCAAACAAGAAATACATTGTTTTTTTTAAGAATGTTAATAAAGTGATAATCAAATACGTTTAGAAGATAAGAGTTAGGAAACAAAAAAAAAAAATAATAATAATTTTTTTTTTTTTTTTTAGTGAGTCCTCTGATTTTTTTGGTCAGAGCTAAGTACACCAATATTGATAACGACTGATGTTGTTGTGCTACATGCAAACAGTTTTCGAAATACTCATCGGTGATTTTTGTTCTCATTTGAGATTTACTATGCTTTATTTGACTATAAACCTGTTTTTAACATGTGTATTTAAATACACATGTTAAAATGTGTATTTAAAAGTCGATCGCAAAATATTGTGGTTGTTTGTTCACACAAAAAAAATACCACATAAAAATAGTCACGATAGTGAGATACTCCCATGTATGGGATTTGAAACAAACTCCACTCGATGGAATGTTCTCTTAATGGTTTACTCTATGTACACTAAAATAATAAAATGTGTGATATGCTCCGCGGGCCACAAGTAGACCACAAGTTGGCCACCCTTGGTTTAGAGGTAGGCAGGTAAAAGAATGCAAAGTTCATTACTCGCCTTCAAAGTCTATTTACATTTTTGTGCTGTCTAAGAAGTGATACTTCTTAGAGAGCGAGATATTAAATAATTGATTGAGATAATAGAACGAGAATGAAAATGATGCGGAATGCATAGAAATACGTGTCACAATAGATTTTGTTAAATAATGGTTTTTACCATGTAAAAGGTAAATTAAAATAGATGTATACATATTACCAAAACGTGACTACCAAATTAATTATTTTTTGACATCTCATCAAAGATGAAGAAGAATATGGAAGTCTGGGCATTTACGGGGCTTACGACCGTCATAGGCTGGTTTAAGTGATCACTTTACACACGTGTAACATTCACCAATTCTACCCATTATTGACAACCACACTACTCAAATTCTTGGAAGTTCTATATATATGAACCAATTTAGAAACCTTGTTCATGAATCACTAAAACTTCACTAGAGACATCTATTGGTGAGATGTAAAGAAGCTTTTTATTAAGCAGAAACTCTTATATTATACTGTAATTGGAGATAATCCAGATTTTGTGAACAAGTATTTGGACACACTCAAAATGTTGTAACCAAATTAATTTATAAAAGAATGATTTATATGCAATTTTCGATCGCTCTCTCTCCTTCTCTAACACATATCTATTTTTTTTTAAGTTTCACTTCTATCACGTGTACCGTATTGCAGGCGCAATTTTTGTGAATGTTTCTTGACATTATATTTTAAAATAAAATTATTGAAATTAAAAGATGTAGAATTCGTAAGTTTACGTGTGTCTTTAGGCAAAATGTTTACTCCGTTCGTATTTTCTTTTGGCAATATTTAACTTAAGCATAAATTCTCGGCCGAACTCCTTAGCGCGTAATAAGTTTGCCTTAAATACTTCTAGCAGTGCCTTCTTTGATGTATAAACGCTGGTATCTTGGCTGGAATAATTATTCTAGAAAATTCTAAGCATTAATTTAAGAATGCCTTCATTTTCTTATGGGTACAAGACGAATTTATACGGAAAAAATGCTTAAGTACGGCATTCTGACCGTGGGAAAAATGAAACGAAAAATCTCAAGAGCTTTAAAACAAAGTGGTGTTGCAATTATAACGTTCGTTTTTATTTTTTATTTTATTTTTTTATTGTTTAAACAGAAAATATATATTTTTTCATTAATTGATTGTACAGTCAATTTGTGGTAAATATCTGTTCATTTTTTATTTATGTTATGAAGATTTAAACGCACTCAAAATATTTTGACTATTGTATAATAACACTTTAAATACTTGGATAAAAAAAAGTAAATAATAATTTTTTATTTAAATTTTCCTTGATAAATATCAATATATCCTTAAATCTATTATGACACGTTTTTCGATATATTCTCCAACATTTTTGGTAGATAAAAGTGATGTAGAATGCATCAAAACATGTGTCACAATATATTTTAAGAAATCGTAGTGTTGAACTACTTAAAACTTTTTTTTAAAATAAACAATTTTATTCAACCTTGACTAGATGATGGGTGCAGAAGAGAGTCTTTTTTGTAAACATTTTGCATAGTATTTTAAAATTATAAAATATGTTTTTAATAAATTTTTTTGGAGAAGATTATGCGAGAAGATCAGTTTGTTGGCAATTGCAACGCAGTGGTCAAGCTTGCCACATTTGCAGCCCCCATCTGTGCTCAACAAACAGTTTTACGATGAGGTTGGAGCTTTTCATCAGCCTCTCCCGGAAACCTGGCACTCTATGCCTTATTAACCTATGCTAGTTTGGTATGTGTTCTGAAGCTAAACATCCCACTCGCTCTACAGTATCAGGGTAGCTTCATGAGGGCCCTGTATCCATAATCGTAACAAACCTTTATATCTATCAATAACGCCTTTTTCTTTGAAGACGTGTCATCTAGCGCTTAAACATCATCATTTCAACATAAGTAGTTTTGTGATGGGGTTTTAGCTCTTCGTCAGCCTCTCCTAAAAGCCTGGCACTATATGCCTTATAAGCCCATAGTTACCTGTCGCGCTACAGTGTCAGGGTAACTTCATGAGGGCCCTGTATCCAATATCGTAGCATGCCTTCATATCTATCAAGAACGCCTTTTTGTTTGAAGACCGTGACACCTAGCGCTTAAATAACAACATTTCTCAAGTATTTCCATTTCACGAAACAAGTTTATTTACCCTTCCCACAATTATGTGGTCATTAAATTTCAGCCTTAAAACTTTTCCTGCCCCTTTCCTCTTTGTGTTGGGTAATATAGAGCTTTTTACGCGATGCGGTTAGGCTGTTCACTTTAAACTTTCATTAGTTTAATAACTAACGGTGGTAATAAATTAACAAAGCCTGCTCCGTTTAATTCGCCATTTGAGAAAAACAATTTTGAAGCAAAAAGGTTTGTTTATTAAAAATTTAAAATGGAAGCTTTACGGCATGCGGCGAATGATGTCTTGAAGGACGTTTCATTAAAAATATATGCATTTATAAATTTTAATGATCATTAAGATATTACAATATATGAACCTTGTATACACATTACTTTAGTACTCGATAAGGGTTGAGCAAAACCTCACACAATTTTATTTTAAAACATATTCGTTTAAACAATATCTTTTATATTATTATATTTTTTGAAAATATTAAAATAGGCGTTAACTTAATCAAAACACCGTTAAATAAATTATCTGATAAAATAATCAGCTTCACACACATACGTTCATTAAAATTACTTTTAAAAGATAGAAATTGACATATTTTCCCGATTTGACATATTTTTGTTGCAATTACATTGCAACAAAAATATGTCAAATCGGGCTTAACTCTTAATTATTGACCGGTTTCGAAGCAAGCAGTTTATTTTTACTCAAATCATCTTAATAATAATTTATTGAGGAAGATCGCTTATTTCAAAACTGGTTGACATTTTAATATGCTTTATTACGATATGAATTGATTTATGGACTTTTTTTGTAAAACAAAGTATCACAAAATAAGTAAAATTAAAATGTAACTTTTAAAATCACTCTACATATTTTATTATAACTTAGTTATAATGTCTACTGGTTTCAAAGCTAACCGCTCTTTATTAAGACTGATTAATATTTATCAGTAGACATTATAATTTAGTTTTAATAAAATATTCATAGTAATTCAAAAACAATGTTACATTTTAATTATAAAATGGAAAATAGCAAAGTTAGTGCTTCAAATATAAATTATACACAAAATAAGTGCTTGAAATGCTGATTGCATTGTATTCACATCGTTAAAAATTATAGTATTAAATTATTCAGCATTTTAGTTAAACAAACAAATTTTGGACATACGTGAAATATCATTAAAATGCTTAGTACATTAAAATATACGTCTGTTTAACGACTGAGCCAGATAAATACACGTGTATAAAATTGTATGATAAATTTATTTATTTCGGATTTCCTTTCAAGAGAAAAAATATAGCGCTTGATACGAAAACATGAGTATTCTTACTAAGGTAATGGAAAAACAGTGTTTCATAGAAATTCTCTATTTGTTTAGTAGAATTGCTTGAGATATGAAAATCACATGAATATAAAGAAATTCATTAAAGATGAACATACACATTTTCAACTTCTCATAGCCATTTTTTTCCCTTCCAACAATGTGTGAGTATGTATAAATGATAATATTAAAATATTCCTGGAAACAATTAGCATTTGTATAATATTTACCAAAAAAAGAGAGATTTTTGTTTTCGTTTTAAATATGTTTAATATATTGCAAGGAAAAATGTGATCGAATGAGTGAAACTAATCATCTTTGATGAGATGTCAAAAATGATATGAAAATAACTCCTGTAATTGGAGATAATCCAGATTTTGTGAACAAGTATTTGGACACACTCAAAATGTTGTGAGTGAAACTAAATTGGAAGAACACATTTATGAGTCAAATGTTGTTGATAATGTTAGCAAAGGAAGACCGAGGAAAACAAAGCATTTTCAAGTATTTTCAAATTGCTGAAAGTGGTCAAGTCAGGAGTCGAAATAATCGGCAAATATGTCACTCACTCCTTTCAAGAACGTCATAAATCAAAAATCGTCAATTTTCAGTTGTGCATGTTTACGGAATGCCCAGAAAATGTACTATATCCCAGCAAAATAGGCATATTTTTAACTTAATATTTACCCACTGCAGGGCAGAAAGTGTATTTTTTGCATTTTGAAGAAAAGGTTTTGTTTAATTATGTTTTTAAAATAAAGTAGTTATTTTTCAAATGGAGAAAAAACCTTCAGGTTTAATCTAAAAAGATATGTTGTACGGTAAAAAGTTCAATACGAGGCTTGATTTGATTTTTAATAAATTGTATTATATTTTTAAACATTAAAAACGTTCTCCTGAAAAATGAAGTTTTTTGATTTATGACGTTCTTGAAAGGAGTGAGCGATGTATTAGGAGATGTATAATGTGGAAGATTGGTTCAAAAGACAGGTTGGTGTGGCGTTCATCGTTGGATATTGAATATATCTAAATAAAAGAGCTCCGCTGAATAAGTTTTTTTATTCCAACCAAAAACGCAGCATAGATTATGAATGAATTCCAAAATTTGTCAGTTGTCAATTTCGTGTAGAGTGATGAATATTTTTTTTTTAATTAATATTTTATTCCACAGAGTAAATGCCGAATTAATAAATAATATAGAATGATGAATGTTATAGTGTGTAAAGTGATCACTTAGACAATATGTAATGTTTCATTAATTGAGTCGGCAGTCACTTTGTAGTAAAATCTATCCATTTTTGATTAATTTTTTACTAAGTATTGAAAATGGCGTGGAATGCATCGAAATACGTGTCACAGTAGATTTTAAGAAATGGTGGGATTTACTAATTAATTTTAAAAAGTATGTAAAGTGATTTTTGTCCGCCTCCGTAGTGTAATAGTCAGCACGCTCGGTTACCGTTCTGAAGGTCCCGGGTTCGATTCCCAAGGGGGGTAAAATAAATATAAGTGATTTTTTCACCGTAATATTTATTCAATATTACCCTGGACTGGTACCTGAAGCGGAAGGCTGATCACCTTTCCTTCATGTGTAAACGATCAAGATAACACTGCGTTTATATAACGCAGTGCCTTATACACAATTGGGTGCGGATAAGGGTTTTTTTTATTTTTTATGTAAAGTGATAAAGTGATCGCTTAACCAGCCTATGATAAGTAATTATCCCTGTAATTACCTTGATTGTTGAGATGTCATAATGTCATTTTAATTTTTATTGGTGTGGACGGCTTTATTTTATATAAGATTATTATTTAGTTCATTTTAATTTTTTATTTTTTTTCATTTCTGTTAATTTTTACGAATATTGATTTTGGGCTTTTTCTGCCATAAATTTGGGAACATACCGTTTTATATTAACTAATCCCAACTGTCTGTATTGGCAAGGACGCTGGCGCACTGTATAGGCCGTCGAGTGGTGGTACAGTACCATACACACACAGGCCAACTGTGGTGTACTGAATCCGCTTAATGTGACGCTGCGACACATGTCCGCTCAAGTAGTTGTGTGTACATATTCACGTTTGCCTGCAATCTGTCAAGCGCAACTATAAGGGTTGCTAGTTTGGGGACACTGAATTTGTTCCTCGTGGAGATATTCAAACGCTCATTTGTGAGAGGACGCGTCAGCCATTTATTAAACAGCAAAAAATATTTTTTAAAAGTGCCAGCCTAACGGGTGTAGGTGAAATTATACGTGATAAGGTGTAAGTTTCCTTCTTGGTGGAGTAGTAAAATGGAATACTTTGTTTTTTCCTCAGAAATTAAAAAAATTGTTAATATATATATATATATATATATATATATATATATATATATATATATATATATATATATATATATATATATATATATATATATATATATATATATATATATATATATATATATATATATATATATATATATATATATATATATATATATATATATATATATATATATATATATATATATATATATATATATATATATATATATATATATATATATACATATATATATATATATATATATATATATATATATAAATATATATAGTCTTCAGTCATGTCTCTGCTGAATGTAGGCCTCGTGAATGTTTTTCCATTCTTCTCTTATATAAATATTTTTTTGGTGACTTACTAAGTCAACTCTTGTCATGTTGGTGGAGTTCTTTTTTCACATAGTTTTTCATTTTTTCAGTTTTATAATTTTATCACAATACACATACAAAAGAAAAGGAAAAAAACTAATTCCTCTTCTTCTGTGCGGGTCACGTCAGGTCCCCTGGCGTCGACTTGAGAGTAATTGTTCTTTTCGTTAATAGATCTAAACAGTGCTTCTACGGTTCTAATAGCCTGGTTTTATTAAACATTAAAAAATATTTAATACAAATTTTACAATATTTACACAAAAAAACCTTCAAAAAGATGGCAGTTGATTAATCATGTACATATGTATGACTTCCGAAAATTTGAGTAGGGTCAATCATGGGTAGAATGGTGAATGTTACACTGTGTAAAGTGAATACTAAACCAGCCAATGGTAGGTTGTAAGCCATGTAAATATCCAGACTCCCGTATTCTTCATCGTCTATTTTAAGATGTCTAACATATTTAATTTTTTTAGATGGAAATTGCATTTATTATTTACTTTGCTTATTATGTGCAAGGTTTATTAGATCATTTAGTTAATTTTTGTTTTTTTTTACTAATTCAATATGTTTTTATTTGAATCTGTGTTGGGAACAGGAGGGATAATCAAGTGTGGGTCAATCAGGAACTTTTTAGCATTTGCTGATCGCTGAGAGAAAACCACGTTGCACTCCTCAGGAGAAGGCGGACTGTTGACTGTCATCAGCAGAACTTCCGTTCCGCTAGAAGAGGGTTCGGTATTTTGTGTCCTAGCTAAGTTTATGTAACCAATGTCCTTCAATGAACTATTATCTTTGATGAAATACCAAAAAAAAAATATGAAAAATAAATCCTATAATTGGAGATGATCCAGATTTGTAAATAAGTATTTGGACACACTCAAAATGTTAATTAATTAACTAGTCAAATTATAAGCTAAAATAATAAAAATAAAAATAATATTTTCTGCTGGCGTTTCTCGTGTGCGTGATTATAATCCAGGATTCGGACCTCATATACTAACAAAAGAGTTTCTGCTCAATAAAATGTTTCTTTTCATCTCACCAATAGATGTCTCTAGTGAAGTTCTAGTGATTCAAGAACAATGTTTCTAAATTGGTTCATATATATTAAAGAACTTCCAAGAATTTGAGTACTGTGGTTGTAAATAATTTGTAGAATTGGTGAATGTTACACGTCTGTAAAGTGATTACGACGATTGACACTAAAACCAGCCTATGACGGTTGTCAGCCCCGTAAATGCCCAGACTTCCATATTCTTCTTCATGTTTGATGAGATGTCAAAAAACAATATGAACTCTCACGGATATATCTAAAATATTAACTTATTATCGTTTACCCATTTCGTCTGCAATCAGTCTACTTTCTTCCTTTTATATAAAAAAAAATCGATAAAAAAACTTATTTTTTACTAGTGGACTATGGGTCTTCTGAGAATGTATGTTAGACAACTTCACCAATGTCGCATGCTTTGTCAGCAATGAGAATTGTGTGATGGAGTGCCAGTGTGCGAATTGTAGCACCGTGCGGCCTATCAAAGTTACCCCGACTTGCGTCACACGCCTGCGTGTGATTAATTACCGATCGTGACTATGCTAATCAGAAGACTTCAAATAACTTCATTGTATTATAAACTTTTCATATGTTTCATTATATATCAATACTAATAACAGTGTAAGCATGAAAAGCCTTTCTTTGAAGGATATTCAACCCCGAATTACGAAATTTTAAATTGTAAAAATGTTGCTTCTGCATAGAATTTAACGTAGTAAAGTAGATTTATTGCTCAATTGTGTGTGGTGTTTCACAATGAATTTAAATTATAGTGCCCTTGCTTCAGTGCCGGACATATTATGGGCACACGATATTTTTAATGTATCCAAATCTTTGTTCATAATGTTTTGAGTGTGTCCAAATCTTTGTTCACAGATCTGGATTTTGTCCACATTGTAGTTTTATTTTTATATTTTGATATCTTAACGTAGGTGAAGATGAATATGGATTGGCGAATTTAACTTATATATATCAAAGTAAACTAAGTTTAACTTATATATATTTAAGTTATCAGCTAGGATCAAACCAGCCTATAACAGGTAGTTAGCCCTATTAATAGCTTAATATATTTTTCTTCATCTTTTCATAAACTGCGAATTGTGAAGTTTTTCCTTAAGGTGTTGTTGATACACTTTTTTTTTACGACGCTTTTATTTTATAAGATATTAAATGCGATTCCAAGAGTGTGGGGTCGAAACCGACGCGGGAAAGGGAGCCATTTTTTCCCGCCAAAGGGGTCGTTTTTCGAACAAAATGGCTGCGTTTTTGCGCAATAATAGGCACGCTGTCGCGCGTCCAAGGCACAGGCCGCTTATTTCTCGGACACGAAAAACTTTTACTTTTCTCACAACCATAAATACTTTCCTGCAAAGGTTTTCACGGTCCAACAAAAACCAGTTCTCCAAGATAAGGTTTTCACAGCCAGCGATTTTTTGTTTAGTTTCAGCAATGACGCCTCTAGGTGAGTAATTAATTGAGATCCACAATACATAGCACCCGAGAGAGCAAAAGGTTGATAAACTAGAAAATAACTATGGAAGATACCATTTATTACATAATAAAACATCAACATTATATTTTTGACATGTCAACAAATAAAAATAAATTTAATTTTTTGTTTCGGCATTCACTTTATGGAAAGATATAATTAAATTTGAAATGAGAATACTTGTTTTTACCAATATTTTTTAAAATGACTAATTTAGGAAACTATACGTACAGATGATTGCATCTACGGGTCTGAATATAAACTTAAATTCAATAACTCAAGTGGTAAAAACAAGTGTTAAAGAAGATTATGGAAGTCTGGGTGCTTACGACCTGTCATAGAGTGGTTAAATAGTCACTCTACACAGGTAAAATAATCACCATGATTGACAACCACACTACTCAAATTTCGGAAATCATACATATATATATAATCAATATAATGACATTCCGTTGTTGAGTTCACAACAGGCATCTTTGATTTGTTGAAAATGACTTTCGTTTGAAAATGCCAAATTTAGTTTAAACAATTGTCTCAAAAATTTTATGTGTTTTTTAAAACAATAAAATACAACTTAGAAGACTCAAAAATCAGTGTTTGATTTAACATTCAATAAATAAATAAAAATGGAGTTCTACAAATTAAACACCACATCTATAAATCAATAAATTAAAGATATCATTTAGAAGAAACCCTTTTATTTGTATACGAGATCCAACCCCGAATCATTTTACAGATTTTACATTATTTCGAACAGACAGAATAAATGTAAGGTTACTGAAGAGACTTATATTCAGCAGTGGAGGACAGAAGGCCGAAGAAGATGGAAGTCAGGGTATTTACAGGGGCAACAATCTGTCATTAGCTGGTTTTAAGTGATCACTTATTACATTCTACCCACGATTGACAACCACATTTTTATTTTATTTTTATTTTATTTATTTACGGTTCACAAACAATGAAAAACATATTACAATAAACGAAATACAGTGCAATACAGATAGTTTTGATGTTTTTCATCAATTACATGGGAACACAACAAGCTTACAAAAACAATAAAGGTGCAGGTTAAACACATATTTAAAGAATAGTTATTTGGTGGTAAAAAAAAGGGTAGTAACAATTAAAAGTAATGAAGTAAGAAAAATAAAAATAAAAATTAGAAGTAAAAATAAAAAGTGAAATTAAACTACGCTACATAAGGTATAAAATTCAAGACTCCACCAAATTGGTGAAATCAATTTGAAATTGATTTCACCAATCCGGTAATAGTCCTCTTGTATTTCTCCGTGCCATCATTAAATATGTCGATGGTCACATTATCAGTATTTTCTAAATTATTATACAATCTTAGCATCCTAGAAATGGAGTTAAAGTGTGCCATATTATTGTTATATACTGGGAGAGAAAATGTGTTGTGCCTCCTTAATCGCCGAGAGGGAACATTCATTGCTATCTTCTCGACACAAAATGCTGAATCATTGTTGAAATTTCTGTAATTCAATATAATACCATTAAATTGATACTTTCATATATACTGTATATGATTCCATATACATGAATAAAGATTTGGTCACTTTCAAAATACTTAATAAAATACCTGGTTAAATTAAAAGTTAATAAAAAAATGTTATCATGCATTTTATTATTTGTAAAATAACTTAAAACAATAATCATACAAACATTTCAAAAGGGTCTCTGCTACACTAAAAAGGTAACTTAACTCAACTGTAGATGGTGCTGAGAACTCACATGTGAAAAAATATGGATAGAATAAATATAATAAGTTCCGAAAATGTGTTGGGAGTAAAAGTCTAACAAGTTTATAAATAATTCATGGCTTATTTTAAAAAAGGCTTTAGCGTTAATGATTTTAAAATAATTTAATGTTATGGGTTATTTGGAATTTGACACGAATAATACATATGTTATGTGAGTGTTGAATTACAATTCACAGTATTTTTTCGTTTGATCATTGTAACACAAAATTCACACAAAAGAATAAAAGTTTAGGGAAATATTCTTATAAAAGAAATAAAATGGCGATTGTATTCAGATCCTAAAATGATATTATAAATTACGCATTGATAATATTGAATAGCAACTCAAAAAAAAACTTTTTTTATCCATTCAATATGAATTGGTTTCGACTAACAAGAATTTCCGTCCCTTTTAGAAAATTTTCAATATTTTGTGAGACGATAATACCAAGAGCACACGACTGAAGAAGAGATGCCTTTCATTGTCTATTGGCAGTAATTGTTCGGCTGCGGTCCTATTTTGGGAGCGATTTGTACTACTGGTATCCGCAGTTGGGAGGCCATTTTCAACAGATGCCGTAATTATCCTTCGGCCCATTAAGTATTTAGCTTCGGCTTCCCCGATCGTTTAGCCATATATAAACA